>NC_072787.1:17345753-17476147 GCF_022539595.1 Amphiprion ocellaris | reverse complement strand
GTATAGCATGTCGTCCAAAAACGTCAGAGTTTAGCCTTTGGTCTAAAAACGTCATAGTATAGCCTTTGGTCTAAAACGTCATAGTATAGCATGTCGCTCAAAAAACGTCATAGTATAGCATGTCGCTCAAAAAACGTCATAGTATAGCATGTCGCTCTAAAAACGTCATAGTATAGCATGTCGCTCTAAAAACGTCATAGTATAGCATGTCGCTCTAAAAACGTCATAGTATAGCCTTTGGTCCACAAAACGTTGTTTTGTCCCAGCTGTCTGAAGTAGGTGAGGAGCAACACAAAACAGTCCAAACGCTGGTTTCCAGAGGGTTAGACGAGTATTTATTTGAAAGAGTAAGTTTACAACAACACAACATGTGAGGGGGTTAAAAGCAAATGGGTGTTAGTAAAATAAAAATAAACAGAACTAAAAGTGAACTTCATGTTGACATTGATGGGCATTCCAACCAGGAACAAAGTAAAAGATAATCAATACGAAAAAAAAACTCTTCCTGTTCACCTCTTAAAACCCAAAAACACACCGCAGTAGCACCCTAAACTAAAACTACCAATGGGTTCCCTGTTTTCCTTTCTGAACAATTCAAAGGTCCCTCTCTATCTCCCCACACATCCACCAACCACTGGAACACATCTCCAAAGTTCTGCCGGCCAGCTCAGCTTCCCCTCAGAAGAAGTGCCGCCACCTGCCAGATGAAGGAGCCTTTTGAGAGGCAGCTGGCATCGTGATTGGACTGTACTTTGGTCTGTTCCAATCCAGCTTCAGCTCCAGAGACGGCAGGCGGGACGAGTCAACGGAGGCCGGGTGGACGAAGGCATGCAGCTGAGTACAATCCAGAAAACAACAGAGGAGGAGCAGCCCCAGGGCCAGAACAGAGTAGCATCGTATGTCTCTTAGAAAACATCATAGTATAGCCTTTGGTATGAAAAAACGCCATCATATACATCGTATATTGTACAAATAACAAGTCAAAGGAAAGAGACATACATTGTAGAATTGTAGTAATTGTGGGCTGACTGATTTACTGATTATCAGTATTTTATTTTTTACTGATTTACGGTAATAAATACATTTAAAAAGGTGCTACTTTGGCTCTGAACCTTTATCTACCTGTGGTCGCTCTGTCTTCTGGAGTGATTTGATTGGTTATACGTCACGAATAAAACTCCTTTAACTTAACATCTGTAAACAAAACAAAAACGTATCAACAAAGTTTTCTGTTAGAGTTTGTGTTCTTCTAAGTTTAACTCCAAGATTTTAAATACTTTCATTTACTGCAAATGAATATCTACTCCAAATGTCTCACTAATAATCATTATCAGCCTTAAAAACCCACAAAACACCCCTTATACTCGACCACACTTAGTACAGTCCGGTTCCCCCTTCTATAAATCTGCTTGGAATCTTCCACTTCCTGTTTGTCAAAGTGGCCTTCTACCTGGACAGGTTTTGTTGGAGCTCATGCAACAAACATTTTGGGTAACTGCACTTTAATATGGATGGATGACACTGAATTAGAGTCTGTTTTAATGAGACTGAGTTAAGATGTGTAGCTCTGTCATTAAATAGGAAATTATTTCTCAGAATTCACAGAGAAAAGTCTGAAATGTTTGCTAGGTTAGCGTCCCACATGTTCTTTGGCTCAGCTAAAGCTAACTCTCTCCAACTTCTGGATCTCTTGAGTTGCTTGTTGTTAAAATATCTTGCTGTAGGTGCTGAAGCTCAGAAAGTCTGAGGTGTTTGTTCAAAATAAGCTCATTCTCAAGTCTTATCTGAACTGTCCTCTTTTGTTTTAACTTTCCCTAAACTTAGGAGTTAATGAAAGAGCAGCACATCCAGACTCGCTCTCATTTATGTAGAGATTAAACTTCAGTGTCATTCATTGATGTTAAAGTGCAGTTTTTCAAATGTTTGTTGCACATGCTCCCGACCAAACCAGTCCAGGTGGAAGACGATGTGAAGAGAAAGCTCCAGAGGATGAATATCACACATTTACGTTGGAAATAAATGTCCTTTAATTTGACATTGTCATGCAAATGATGTTCAAATCTTTGAGTGTTTTGTTGATGTTGGTTTCTAAATGTTTTTTGACACTCGGCCCCAAAGATTAAAACCTTCTACGGCTCACAAGCTGCAACAATTCACACGTTATCAACTATCTTTCTGACTAAACTAAGATAAAAAGTGAATAACTGCCTGATTCCTGCATCATGAATGTCAATCTTTTTGTTTTTTGTGACAGTAAACTGAATATATTTGGGTTTGACATTTTATAAACCAAAAAAAGAAATGAATTACTGGAGAAAACAATCAACAGATTAATGGTCAAAGAAAATGTGTTTTCCAACATATATGGCGGAATTACTCCAACATTACAAGATACATTCAATTTTATTTATATAACGCCAATTACAGGTCAAATTGTCTCAAGACGTTTTCTTTTTATATTTTTTGTCATATTTAAAATATGACAATGTAAGAAATTTAAACCTCTTGACTAATCCAGTTATTTGGTTTTTAAGAGACTAATCAACAATTAAAATAACTTTCTCCACTAAAACTAATAAACATGAGGTCAAATAGAAGGAACAGTTTTAAATACTGCAGTCCCACGATGACAAGTTTCTCAACAAAAGCTAAATCTGCTGGTGGATTCCATTGAAGTCCTAATAAAGGATAATAAAGTGTGATACTAAAGGTTTGTGGTGCTAAAAATCTCCAAGTAAAGATATGAAGTTGAACATGTGGATGGAGGTTGATAAAAGTTGACATCCCTTCATTTCTCTGGAGCGACTCCATGGATTTCATGGATGGTGGTTAAAGACCTGCTCTGCTAGTGGTCTTCCTTCTAGTCGCTGTAAAAAGTCAGTCCATCCTGGCCGACTTCAACACCTCTTCATGACAACTTGTTCTGCCTCTGACCTGGTGGAATCTCCAGAAACTGGGGAAAACCTGTGGCGACTCGAAGAACTCGTGGAGACTCGAAGAACTCGACGGGCGGGGGAAGGTGTGGTGGGCGGTGGGGGGAGGCGGGGGAGTAGAGGGGGGAGGCCGCCACCCACCTCCCCGCCTACTCTCCGCCCTGACTCCACCCAGACTCCGCCTTGGCTCCACCCATGTGGTGACTTCAGCAACTACGATGACAAAGGGACGACGAAATTATGTTATTTTATCTGATCTGTAGCTCAGTGAGTTAAGGATTTGCCTATGGAGCGGCAGGTCGCTGGTTCAAGACCAGACCCTTCTTAAACTTTATCAAAATCCTGACAAAGACAAACAAAGAAAACTGCCGCTGGCGGGTCTCGATCCTGCGACCCTCCGCTTGGGAGTCTTCTTCTTATCCCCCCTGAGCTACTCGCTCAGATACAAATTCTTCCTTTTTTTGCGCATTTATCATCTATTTTTTGTTGTTTTCGAGTTTTTTTTAAACTCGAGTCTCGTCTCGACCGTTTTTCTCAGGAGGTTGGACTTCAGCCTTTGTGCTGGAGGGTGGAACCCTCATTTCCAAGACTTTCCAAAGCCTCCACACCTCCCGAGTCCTCAGGACCTGAGCTTTCACAGTCTGAGGGCTGAAATTTTCTAAGTCCCACAGTAGTTCTCTGTTAGATTGAACTTTCAGGACAGTCCAAGGACTGATATCTTCTAAGTCCCACAGTAGTTCTCTGTTAGTTTGAACCTTCAGACAGTCTGAGGACTGAAATTTTCTAAGTTCCTGAGTAGTTCTCTGTTAGTTTGAACCTTCAGACAGTCTGAGGACTGAAATCTTAGAAGTTCTTGAGTAGTTCTCTGTTAGTTTGAACCTTTAGACAGTCTGAGGACTGAAGTTTTTAAAGTTTCTCAGTACTTCTCTGTTAGTTTGAACTTTCTGGTTAACAGAAGCCTTAAAACTTGTGACCATGAGTCTTGATTTCACATTTAGACCATCAATCTGAGTTCTTGTCAGACCTTCGCCTGTGGGTTTTTTAGAAATCCTGAACAAACTTTGATTCTCTTCACTGAACAGTAAAGTTTGTGGAGATCAGAAGGTAACATTAGTTTGATCAATGCCTTCAACTACTAGTAGACTTTATCTGGAAAGCAGTTTTCTGAAATGAGTTTAGTAAATCTGTCCACAATCAAACCAAGAACATAGAAAGAGGAAATGTTTGAAGAAACAACTTGTTTTCATTTCAGACTAGAAAACACTTTAAGAACTTTATGTTTTTGCTTTTTGATTGTTTTATTGTCTCTTCTGTTTAATTTGATCTTCTAAAGTTTAACTGGTGTTTTTTCAAATGTTTTGTCTTTAGTTTGATTCTTCTTAAATGTTTAGTTTTGCTCTTTTCTCACCTTTTATTCTTTTCTAATATCTGATTTGATTTCCAAATGTTTTGTCTTTTTAATGTTTAATTGTTATTTTTTCAATTTCCTTTTCTTTCCCAATGTTTAATTTTTAGATTAAATCTTTGTTAAGGTTCTTCTTTTTAAATGTTTTACCACCTTTTAATGTTTAATTTTCTTTTTAAATGCTTCATTGTATTTTCTATTTAATTCCTATTTAAAGTTTTATTGTATTTAAGATTTAATTTTCTAATTAAATATTTAATTTTTTAATTAAATGTTTTGTGTTTTTAAAGGTTTAATAATGTAATTAAATGTTTTGTATTTTTAAATGTTTAATTATCTAAAATATTTCATCTTTAATGTTTAATATTTTTGTTTAAAACATTTTGTTTAATTTCCTAATTACATGTTTTGTATCTTGTTTGATTATTTAATTGTATTTAATGTTTAATTTTCTTTTTCAAAGTTTTATTGTATTCATTTTCTTTTCAAAGTTTTTTGTATTAAATGCTTTTTTCCTTTGTTTTAATTGCTTTTTTAATGTAGTTTATTTCTTTAATCTTTTTTTCTGTCAAGATTTTAACGCCGACCTTAAAAATGAAGCAAACCCTTAAATCACAATGAAATTTCTTCTGTTGTCACAATCATGAGTTAGTCAATTATTCAGTTTATCAATTCAGCTTTATTTGTTTAGCACCTTTCACACAGATGACAAAACTAAACAAGCAAAGAGAAAAAACTATGATTAAAACTATGATTAAAACTCAAAAACATATTTAAAAAATAGATTTAACATGGTAATAAAATATGTTGTGTCCAGGGGATGGAGGGAGTTTATTGAAGTCTTCTTGGGCTCACATGGTAAATCATTTAAAATATAAACTTGATATTCAGTCTAAGGAAACTGCAGAGCGACAGAAGAACCAACAATATCTCCTGTTTTCTCCTTTAATGAGTCGACTCTTCTTGTGCTTTCAGACCAAAGAACTACAGACTCTTCACAGCCTGCTCAAACTCTTGGTACAGGACCTCACCACACGGGTAAAGAAGGTTTCCTTCTCATTTCTACTCTGAAGCTCACCTTCTCCTGCTCAAACTGCTGACAAATGTTTCTGCTGCTCTAAAATCTGCTCTCCAGAACTTCCTAAAAACTCTCAGTCTCTTCTGCTGCAGGCTGCTTTGTAGAACTGTTGCAGAAAACCTCACTAAACCACATGGAGGGGCCTCAAGATAGTCATCCAAATGAAACCATACAAAAACCAAACTAGCACAACCCAAACGCTAAAGTCTCCTGCAGCCTACCAGAGAACCTCTGAGAACAGAGAATCAGGACAGGAACTCTTACCTTCTGGACAACCAAGAATACAGAATGTGTCTGACCAAAAACCTCGAAAGACTCACTACAGCCAAGATAAAGACACAACTCAGCTGCAGCAAATCCACTAATCACTGCACACATTAGCACCATGTGCTAACTGTGGCTAAAGAACCACATTTACCAAGACAACTATCCAGTACAAAGCCCTAAAACACTCCAAGAAACACATTAAAGACAATTTTACTGCTGGAAGCTGCAAGCCAACGCCTAAAGAACAAACTAAAGCAATGGAGCCAAACCCGGTTCAGTGGTGAAGAGCAGAGGAAATGTTTGACTGCTGCTAAATAAAGCAGGAAGACACTGAGCTGCTCAGGTGTTCCTGATAACACCAAGCAGCCACCTGGACAGCCAATAGGAACACAGCTTACTGGAAGTCCAGAGGGCTGGGTTAGTGAAGGAAATTTAGTTTAAAGTTGAAGCAGAAAGTTAACAAAGAAAGTTGAAAACCACCTTCTGATCCCTGAAATCTCTGAGTTTTCACACAAAGAACACCTGAACATGTCAAACTGGTTCCATAGTAGA
This sequence comes from Amphiprion ocellaris, assembly GCF_022539595.1. Classification (NCBI taxonomy): domain Eukaryota; kingdom Metazoa; phylum Chordata; class Actinopteri; family Pomacentridae; genus Amphiprion; species Amphiprion ocellaris. The sequence goes on along the minus strand of NC_072787.1, from coordinate 17,469,912 downwards.
ACCATCATTGTAAAAACGTCATAGTATGGTGTGTTGCTCAAAAAACATTAGGACCTGGCTGTCTAGGGTCGCCGAGGAGCAACACAAAAACAGGACAAACGCTGGTTTCCAGGGGGTTAGGAGGCTATTTATTTGAAAGAGTAAGTTTACAACAACACAACATGTGAGCAGAAAAATCACAAAGTCTGTCTTTAGTTCAGCTGAAAATTACGGTGGCCGCGAGGTGCAAACCAAATTTACATAATGCAAAACACTCTTACAACCTCCAAGACAAATTTACAAGCGACAAAACACTTTTACCTCTCGGCCACCGTAGAAAAAATTAGTTTTTGTCTTTTTTATTGACCAAACTTTTCAGGAAGTAGATGAAGAATAATTAAAGCTCTCATGTAGAAGTCCAACTTATTTTGGATCCTTGTGGAGAGTTTAATCTTAGAGTTTGTAAAGCTGTTGAGTTTTAGAGTCACATGGATTGTTTTGACATTTAATAACCGAGTCCAGAAATAAAATTACAGTTGTGGATTTCTGTCATTTAGTCTGGACTAAACAAATAACAGCAGCTTAAATCTCAAACGTCATTATGAGGAGTCTGGATTGAGGTTTCTCACTTGTTAATGATCAAAACATGAAATTTAGGTTGATTTAAAGGAATATTCCACCTTAAATCTTTGCATGTTGACCTAAAAGGTTGGTTTCAGGGAGTATTCCACCTACAAGGTCCTCACACATCGACCTTAATGGTATATTCCACCTAAAATTCACTACAGTAGACCTTGGAGGTTGGTCTGATGGTATATTCCACCCAACATCCTTGAACATTAACTTAAAAAGTTCGTTCAAAGGAATATTCCACCTAAAAGCCTTCAATGTAGACCAAAAAATCTTGGTATGAAGGAGTATTCCACCTTAAATGTAGACCTAAAGGATGGTTTGGAGTAATATTCTACTCTAAAATCTTCCAATGTAGACCTAAAAGGTTTATCTGATGGAATATTATACCCAACATCCAGGAACATTTACGGTACCTAAAAGGTTGGTTTAATGGTATATTCCCAGAAGAACCCTTGAACATTGGGCTTAATGGTATATTCCACCCAAAATACCAAGAAGTCAGTGTCAAGGAAACGTAGACCTAAAAGGATTGTTTAAAGGAATATTTAAATTTTTATTTTCATTATTTAATAATCTGATATCAGTCAGAACCCTGGCAAACTTATTTTCATCAGTTTTTTTTAGTGGAAGTCACAAATAAAGGAGCTCTTGGTTTTTCCCGGTGTTAGTGAGTCAAAAGCTGCTGTTTCAACACAGACACGTTCACATGCATCCACAAACCTCTCAGCAATCAAACACCCACAGACAGGAGGCCGGCTGGACCGAGGCTCGGCGGCATCCTCAGACCCACGAGTCGGGGAGTCGCTGAACTTGTTGGTCCGGTTTGAAGGCCTCCGTGTGGTCCAGTAGAAGTCCACGTAGTCGGTGTTGGCTTTGAACCGCAGCGACTGGCCTCCATCAGGTGGACCGGCTCGTCCTCGTAGGGCTCCTCCTGTAGCCTTGAGGGGACCACAGGAACATTCAGTAGCTGTTGGAGTTCTTCCTGTCAGGCTCGTGGTAGAACGGCTCTGAAGAATCTTGTACTTGTCTTATCTGGAACAATCTAACAGCCTAAACTGTTAACAGCGGTGTAAAGAAGCAAACACACAGGCATAGATTAGAACTCAAACTAGATTTATTTTAGAAAACAAATCAGCTTAGAAGCATTTGTTCACACATGTGGCTGAATAGGAGGCCGTCCAATCAGATTTGAGGTCTTCACTCTGTAGGTTGTTTGTTTGGTGAGACTCTTGGACCTCCATCAGCTGACATGGATGTTTGATGGTCTTCCTCTCTAGTGCCAGATGATTCATCCATGAATTCAGCAGCTACAGACTGAAATGAAGCTCATGCTGCCGTTATTGAATTCCTGTTCCAGATCAAATGTTCAGAGCTCACCTTGAATGCAGCCGTCTGCTGTCTGATAATTTTCCTCATTGTAGTCTTCAATAAAGTCTTTTCCTCATGTCAGGATGTGGTGAGACTCTTTCTCAGTCGCTGCAGACGTCCCTCATTGTGCATCTCCAGAGAAGAAACAGAAAAACTGGTCACTGCTTCAGCATCACAAATGCTCTCCAGCATTGAGAGTGTTTTAGGAATTCGTTCATTGTGTTGTGAACTTTGAAGGAGCAGAAACTTTACAACTGCCAAAGATATGAGCTCCAATTCTGGATGTTTTAGGAAATTAAGTTCATCAAATGAACACTTGATTTTTGCTGATAACTCTCATTAAATTACTGAAGAAATCTAACATAAAAACCTGTAAACTCTCAGGCAGCTTTTGTTAAAGTTTGTCTATAATTCTATCATCATGTTCTGGAACCAGGACTCTGCAGAAGTTCCTTCAATCAGATACTTGTGTGTTTCTCTATTTCAGGCCTCATGTTTGAACATACAGCAGAGGATTAGAAAGGAGTGATTTTAATGTTTAAATCAGTAAAGTAAATGTTTGGAGTAAAAATGATTAAAATCTAGATAGATTTGTGTCAAATAATATTGTAGAGTCTCACTTAAATATATCCAAATGAGTTCAGTGTATTTACATTTTATAGAATATTTGATTTCTTAATCTCAATACTGTAGGGTCTGACCCTAAATATTGTAATAATGATGTCAATTTAAATAATATTTTAGTGCAGAGTCATAAACGTTAATCAGCTAAACTTACATAATATCACTGTACAATCTTAACCTGAACATTCATATTATTGAGGAAAATTTACATAAATCATGATATTCTAGAGTCTTAACTGGAATATTTCTAACATTAATCTTTTTGTATTGTGCTGATAAACAACAATAACCTGACTTTCAGATAATATTTGTTGTCTGTGATTGAGACTAAATTCCTCCACATTCTGGAACTGGACTGCATTTCCCAAAATGGAAACATGGACAGAATTTAACACTCATGTATCCATGGCAACGCTAATGTTTCTGCTTCTTACCAAAGTTCACAACACAAGTAAAGATTTTAATGTAAAACTTCAGGGATGACTGCTAACCATAAGTATTGTGATCAATACTTCATGATCAATATCAGGACAGATGTTACAACTCCAGCTGTTCCATTAGACTGCAGTTATTAACAGAGAAATTAAAACATCACATTCCTCATAAAAACTAGATGGGACTTTTATTAAATAAAGTGTTGGTGAATAAACAGTGTAAAAAGTGCAAAGCAGCTCCACTAAATCAGGAGATGTGAGACTTCCACAGCATGGATCACCATCTGCTGTGTTGATTCATAGCTGAATGTCAGAATGAACTGAGCTAGAAAAGCTGCTTTGAGCTGCAACATTACGGTCTGACAATCCAACACCATCACAGTTTTCATCTGGTTGTTTTGCTCCAACATGCTGTGAAGTTCAGTTTTTACCTGAATCAATACAGAGATTCTAATTTCAACCAAGACTGGAATAAAAATTAGAATGTTATGAGGTTATTAATGCAACTAAATCCTTTCAGATGGAAGGATTTACTTCTAAGTTCTAATTCAAGTTTCAGTTGGAGCTCATTGCATTCACAAAGAAAAACAGCGATACCTTCATAGCAACATTTAATAAACCTAAAGCTTCCCTGTTGGCTCATTGGTGGAGTTTGTTACTGAGCATCTGAACCTTAAATACAGTGAGACGACCATCTTCAGTCCAGGCCAGTCAGAGAACTTCAAGACCTTCCATCAGCTGGACCAGATGTGGCATCATCTCCCTCTGAACATCTGGATGACAGGAGAAAAGACAGAAATCAAACACAGATCACAGAAATACAATTTATTCACTTTCATTATTTTATAAAAGTAGCATGAACTTTAATAAAACTTGACATCAGTAATGAAAGTAAAAGTTTTTATCTCGTGTTGAAGCTAAATTTAAAGTAAATTTCAATGACAGTTTATCCTGAGAGGAGTGAGAATGGAGCTTTTCTTTCCTTTTTAGAATATTCCCTCAAAATATTCTGTTTATTATTGGCATTTTTCTTTACTTACTTATTTTTAGACACCTCAGACTGATGCACTTTGCTGGTTTGCAGATAATTTCATGTACAATGACAATAAAGATCTTCTATTATAAGATATTTTGCTATAACTAGAACTGCAAACCTTCTCAACCATCTCTCAGTCTGCAAAATTCCAACTGCAACAAAGAATTATCTGATGCACTTATTATTATAATCTTCACTGAACCAGTCCTGGAATTAATAAAAATCTGTATATGGATATGATTTTCTCTGATGGGACCACTATGGAAGCCGTAGTAATTATTAACTATCCTTTCAAGGGAAAGATTAGGTCTTCTTCAGGTGGATAAAAAAATGCTCTCCCTTTAAAAAAACAAAAAAAACAAACTGCATACAATAAAGTAAATCTCTTCTGCACTGCACACATACTCCACTTTTGTATAACTCTGGATGTCAGAGTAAAGGCAGACAGATCCACCAATCAGCCACAACATTCTGACCACTGACAGCTGAAGAGAACAACATCCATCATCTTGTCCTAATGCAACTTTCTGTTGGGAAACCTTGACATTCATGTGGATGTTTGACATGTACCACCACCTAAACACTGCAGGACAAACAACCCCCTAGTCTCCATGGCAACAGCAGTCCTTGATGCCAGCTGCCTCCCTGCTCAGGAGTGGTCCGAGGAACACGACAGAGCTAAGCTGTTCACCTGGGTTCCACACTCCCCACATCCAGATCTGATTGAGCATCTGTGGGATGGTCCAGGATCAGCCTGGTCTAGGTAGGACCCACCCTGCAACCCACAGGACCCACAGAATCCACAGGATCCCCAGAGGTTCTGATGAACCACTGGGTCAGAGGAGTTTTAGCAGCATAAAGGGACCAACACAGTATTAGTCAGGTGGTCAGAATGTTATACTGTTATATTGTCATGCTGATTATATGATCAGTAAATGTTACCATCAATTATAACGTCCACATTGATCAGGAAAAAAAAAACTATAAGTTCATTCAGAAACTGTGGGGTTAAACCTGAAAACACAGACCTCAACAGCAGTTTGTTTCAAAGCAGAACACCAGTCGGTTTTCACTAAAGAAACTTTCAGAGCAACAATTAAATGACAGTTTTGTTCTCAATAAGTTCACAGAGTCACAGTCAGCCAAAATAATGTATACACATATCAGGAAAAGATTTTTTTTTAATAGATATTTCATTTGCATAAGTTCTTCTACATATATAGATACATCTTTCAAAGTTTGATCAAAGTACAATAACTCTGTCCTCTTGTACGATGTTTTCCCAACAGATGGCATTACCCTCATGAATGGAGCATCAACAAGTGACGTCTACAACAGAACAGAAATGTCTGGAAGCCAGTGGCCACCACTTTGAGCACCTCTTGTAATTGTAGAGGCCAAAGATAACTTTTATTAATCTCGTGATGTCTGAATAAATTTGGTATTGAAATATTTATGCAAGTTTTTCTTTTCCTGATGTGTGTAAACATTATTTTGGCTGACTCTGTATAATGGGTTTCTGACAGGTCACCAGGCAACATCTTTTTATAATAATGACAAACATACCTGCATTCTACAGGAGTGATTTTCCTCATGTGCAGGTAAAGATGTGTGAGGAGCTTAGAGATGACAGGAGCAGGAGTCATCCTCACTGATTCAGCTTCCACCTAGAAACAGAAAGACCACAAACAAACACACTGATATACTCTCAAACGTTCAACCTCACAGCCTCAAAATATCTGTTTAGGAAGTGTTGTGTTTCTAAATTCTGCTGAAAGCATTGACAGACATTCTCTTACAAGGTTGTGTAAAAAGCAGCTTGTCCTCTGAGCTACTGAGAAATCTTCCTGAGCAAAGTTTCTACGTGTAAATCAGCTCAACAAAAACTAAAGCCTCAGTCAGAGATAACAGGTATCGCAAATTATAAACGACTTTCTTTGTTAACTCAGACTTTCTGCTTCAACCTCACATAAAAAGGGGGGTTTAACTCGTCAGGTGACTGAAAATGAACGGCTTGTGCAGTTCTAGATCCAAAAATAGGATGTTTCATCTCATGTTTTACTACAAACACATGCAATAATAAATAAATACAATGGCTGGTTGTTAGTTTATTCACTGTTAATGTCACTTTATATACTGGATTGAACTTGAGCAGTGGAAGAGAGAAGGAATTTAATGAAATTATGGAGATTCAGAGAGGTAATGTTGCGCAATGTTAAGCACGGTTTAATTCAAACCAGCTGAATGTTAAACTTCAGTGCAGCTGAACGGGTTTCAGTTAACCTTAAAGTAAAATAACTTTTTTGAAAGCTAAAATACACAGCAGAGAAATACAAGTTGAGAAGTTCATTTTAATAATGACGGACACCTGCGGCAGCAACTAACACTGGTGTTCAGCGGTAAGTTAGCCACCTGTGTTAATTAGCCCGCTAGCTAACTTAGCCGCTTAGCTAGCTAACGCGTCCGGACAAACTGCTGAAACACGACAAAACACAACTCTTCACAAGTCGCCGACTTAACGTACAACAAAACAACGCTGCTGGTTAGAAGTATTTATCTTCTTACCGTGTTTTACTCCAAAACAAGGTCAACAGCAGCCAGAGATCCTACCAGTAATGATGCTACGAGATGTGCCGAGGCTTCGAAGCGCGTGCTGAGTAATGGAGGGGGCGTGTCCACGAAGCGCGTATCGAGGGCTTGCTTCATTTAGGGGAGGAGCCAAAAATGATGACGTTCGAAGCCTCGCAAGCCGGTCATACCGCGTGACTGGTTCAGGAAGTGGTTCGCAGTTTGACGTGCAATTCAAAATATAAGGGGCAGCGAAACGCAATGGATTCCCCGTTCACAGTTCTTGGATTTTTACCTGCTGTATCTTTGCATTCAATCAGTTTGAGACTCTTTTTTTATAGAACCAGCCAGAAAGAGAAGATTCTCCCCTGTCTGGGAATAAAGTAGGCACATAACAAGTGAAGTGTAATATGTATAACTGTGACAACACCACTAGTGATGGCTGATCGAGGCTTTGTTGAAGCTTCGACACTTCATTCAAAACATGGTTCATTACTCGAGGCCTCAATGACACACAGTGCTCGAGTAGGACATCTAGTGGTCAATAATATGAAGTGCAATCAAGACGTGGTCGTTGGTTCATGGATTGTTTTGGATTTGATTCGCCATGCGCACATTCCTGTTTGACTACACTAGATGATTGTATGGGTTGTAGTGGACACAAAAATAATATTACTAGTAATAATAATGACAATAACTATTGAAGAGCACGTTTCTTATTTCCCATGTTTGTCTGTATCCCTATATACTCTTTGCTTATATTCTGTGTTATGAAAAATTTAAACGGTGCTGCTACATTCATGAGATGCTCTACAAATACAGACTGATGTCATTTTCACATGGGGCTGGTGCAAATAAAGATTTTATGGATTATTATGGATTTTGGCAAAGTATGTCTTGGGGTTTATTGGTAAAGAGGTCAGTAAAGAGGGTGTGCTTATGTAACTGGTTATGAGGTTTTACTGAGAAATAATTTATCAACAGTTTTGGGACCACTGTTCCCTCTAAGCTGCGCGCGATACTTTTTTTATTTTTTTTGCGCATTTATCATCTATTTTTTTGCCATTTTCGAGTTTTTTTTAACTTGAGTCTCGACTCGACCGTTTTTCTCAGGAGGTTGGACTTTAGCCTTTGTGCTAGAGGGTTGAACCCTCAGTTCCAAGACTTTCAAAGCCTCCAGACCTCCCGAGTCCTCAGGAGTCCCACAGTAGTTCTCTGTTAGATTGACCTTCCAGACAGTCCAAGGACTGATATCTTCTAAGTTCCTGAGTAGTTCTCTGTTAGTTTGAACCTTCACACAGTCTGAGGACTGAAATCTTAAAAGTTCTTGAGTAGTTCTCTGTTAGTTTGAACCTTCAGACAGTCTGTTAATGTTTCGATTAAATCTTTAAGGTTTTTCTTTTTAAATGTTTTACCACCTTTTAATGTTTAATTTTCTTTTTAAATCCTGCATTGTATTTTCAGTGTAATTCCTATTTGAACTTTTATTGTCTTTAAGATATAATTTTCTAATTAAACATTTCATTTTTTAATTAAATGTTTTGTCTTTTTTGGCCTTTTACTGGATAGGTGTAGTGAGAGACAGAAAACAGGGGAGAAGAGTCAGCGGAAGACTTTCGGCAAAGGGTCACTAGCGGGACTCGAACCCGGGACGGTGCGTCGGGGACCTGCCTCTGTACATGGGTCACCCGCTTAACCCGTTGAGCTATATGGGTACCCACGTTTTGCCTTTTTAAGGGTTTAATAATCTGATTAAATGTTTTGCATTTTTAAAACTGTTTAACATTCTTCTTGTTTGATTGTATTTTTTTAAATGTTTAATGATGGAAAATACTTTATCTGTAATTTCTAATATTTGTATTTTAAAAATTTTGTTTAATTTCATAATGACATGTATTGTATCGTGTTGAATGATCTCATTCCATATTTTGTCTGTTTAATAGAGGTAAACATTAAATTACATTAAATTCTATTAAACAGACAAAATATGGAATGAGATCATTCAACACGATACAATACATGTCATTATGAAATTAAACAAAATTTTTAAAATACAAATATTAGAAATTACAGATAAAGTATTTTCCATCATTAAACATTTAAAAAAATACAATCAAACAAGAAGAATGTTAAACAGTTTTAAAAATGCAAAACATTTAATCAGATTATTAAACCCTTAAAAAGACAAAACATTTAATTAAAAAATTAAATGTTTAATTGGAAAATTACATCATAAAGACAATAAAACTTCAAATAGGAATTAAACAGAAAATACAATGAAGCATTTAAAAAGAAAACTAAACATTAAAAGGTGGTATATGTACATATAATTTAATAGTATTTAATGTTTAACTCTATTAAACAGACAAAATATTGAATTAGATAATTCAACAACATACGTCATTATGAAATTAAACAAAATTTTTAAAATACAAATATTAAAAATTACAGATAAAATATTTTCCATAATTAAACATTTAAAAAATAAAATTAAACAAGATTATTAAACATTTTTAAAAATGCAAAACATTTAATTAGATTATTAAACCTTTAAAAAGACAAAACATTTAATTAAAAAATTAAATGTTTAATTAGAAAATTACATCTTAAATTTCTTAAAGCTTTTTAAACAATAAAACTTTTAAAAAGTTTTATTGTATTAATTTTTTTTGTTTGATTTAATTTCTTTTTGTTATGTAGTTTATTTCTTTAATCTTCTTTTTCTGTCAAGATTTTAACCCCAACCTTAAAAATGAAATAAACCCATAAATCACAATGAAAATACTTCTGTTGTCACAATCATGAGTTAGTCAATTATTCAGTTCATCAATTCAACTTTATTTGTTTAGCACCTTTTACACAGATGACAAAACTAAACAAGCAAAGAGAAAAAACTATGATTAAAACTCAAAAACATAAAAAAAACAAAAAAACATTTAACATGGTAATAAAAATATGTTGTGTCCAGGGGATGGAGGGAGTTTATTGAAGTGTTCTTGGGCTCACATGGGAAATCATTTAAAATATAAACTTGATATTCAGTCTAAGGAAACTGCAGAGCGACAGAAGAACCAACAATATCTCCTGTTTTCTCCTTTAATGAGTCGACTCTTCTTGTGCTTTCAGACCAAAGAACTACAGACTCTTCACAGCCTGCTCAAACTCTTGGTACAGGACCTCACCACACGGGTCAAGAAGGTTCCCTTCTAATTTCTACTCTGAAGCTCACCTTCTCCTGCTCAAACTACTGACAAATGTTTCTGCTGCTCTAAAGTCTGGTCTCCAGAACTTCCTAAAAACTCTCAAAGGCTCTTCTGCTGCAGGTTGCTTTGTAGAACTCTTCCAGAAAACCTCACTAAACCACATGGAGGGGCCTCAAGATAGTCGTCCAAATGAAACCGTACAAAAACCAAACTAGCACAACCCAAACACTAAAGTCTCCTGCAGCCTACCAGAGAACCTCTGAGAACAGAGAATCAGGACAGGAACTCTTACCTTCTGGACAACCAACACTGGTTCTCAAACAAGAATACAGAATGTGTCTGACCAAAAACCTCTAAAGACTCACTACAGCCAAGATAAAGACACAACTCAGCTGTACCAAATCCACTAATTACTGCACACATTAGCACCATGTGCTAACTGTGGCTAAAGAACCACATTTACCAAGACAACTATCCAGTACAAAGCCCTAAAACACACCAAGAAACACATTAAAGACGATTTTACTGCTGGAAGCTGCAAGCCAATGCCTTAAAAACAAACTAAAGCAATGGAGCCAAACCCAGTTCTGTGGTGAAGAGAAGCAGAGGAAATGTTTGTCTGCAGCTAAATAAAGCAGGAAGACACTGAGCTGCTCAGGTGTTCCTGATAACACCAAGCAGCCACCTGGACAGCCAATAGGAACACAGCTTACTGGAAGTCCAGAGGGCTGGGTTAGTGAAGTAAATTTAGTTTAAAGTTGAAGCAGAAAGTTAACAAAGAAAGTTGAAAACCACCTTCTGATACCTGAAATCTCTGAGTTTTCACACAAAGAACGCCTGAACATGTCAAATTGGTTCCATAGTAGAACCGTCATTGTAAAAACGTCATAGTATGGTGTGTTGCTCAAAAAACATTAGGACCCGGCTGTCAGGGGACAAACATGTAAGAAACATGAGAACAGAGAGAATCCAACCAGTAGGTCACAGTTTATCATCCCCCAGTCATCTCCTGAAGTCCATATGGTGAGAGACATCAGTATCTGGTTGTTAATTTACCAGAGGATGCTTATAATCATGCTGATGTGGTCTGTACTCTACAGTATTTTAGTGACTCAATAAATGCCTAAGTTGTTTTTTTTTTAATGCTTTTCAGTTATTAATAAAGATTTAACAGCCTATATGTAATCAATAAATGGCCTTTGTCTATCTTAAGAAAAACTCACTCAGAACTCTGATATGTTGACAGTACTAAATAAATCAATAAATACATGCATACACACAAAAATAAGTTAATACATTAACTGTGTTAAGATAAGATTTAGATTTTTTTTTAAAAAGTTGTTTATGTTTTTGCAGAATCCAGTATTACTCACTGGTTGGTCATTACATTTTGTTAGTTTGATTTCACTGTTTAAAATGATGCCACCTCTTTTCAGACAGAACCTGTGATAATAAAACAATACAAAATTTTTAGTTCCGTGTTAATAAAGCACTTAAAGCTTTAAGTATGGCTCAATGCTTTTTTCAAAATTAAATATATCACTCCTTAGGTGGTAGTGGCCCCAAGTTCAGTAAAGTTGGAAAGATATTCACAGATTCGGGCTTCCAGCATCAATAACTCGTTAGATATAGGTTGTCAAAACATAAACAGTGCCTCTTTCCCATTGTTGCAAGGCAGACAATGTGCTAAAACCCAGTTTTATCAAAAGTAGCTGTCTTTCAAGCTACAGGAATAACATTGGTGTCTATGGAGTGAACAGGGTCCGTCTGCAATTTGCAAAACCGCTGCAACAGTAAAGAGAGACAAATATTCAATAACTTCACTCTTATACATTGTAGTGTCACTAAAATCACTGCAGCCTTCAACTGGCTCCTGTTGACAAAGTGTTTTAACAGAAATGTAAATGCTGTAATTTGATTCTTTTAATGAACCATGTAACTTGAATGGATGTGATGCTGGTGTGACCACAGTGCACACGTCTGATGTTGCTCACAGTGGTCCAAGGGACGCTCAGGGAGTTTGTGTGTTTGCTCAGACTCAGGAAAAATTACAGGGAACATTGTTTGGGACTCAAGCAGTTCCTTCTTTTACTCACTATCTCCCCAGCCTTAGAAAAAAAAAACCTGTTCACATGGCACAGATGAGGCTGAGGTACACAGGAAATGTTTGGCTCCATTGTACAAGTTTGGGTAAACGGTTTTGTGGGTTGCCCAGTAAGCCAGTGGGTCTGCCGTTCTTTCTACAATTGCATTCGCTGTGGTGCTTTGCATTTGCCAGGCTCTACTTGCGTCTTCGTCCAGTAGGCTCCACAGTTGAACTGAAAAATATTGAAGATCATCATCATCATCACCAGAAATGTCAGTCATTCCCTATTCAGAAGAGAAAAAGAATACCTGTGGAAGGTGCTGCTGGTGGTGGAGGACGAGGCTGTGGTGGTGCTTGTGACGTAGATGACTGCTGCTTGGTATTCTTTATGTTAATTGTTGTGCATTCTGTTATTAAACGTTCTTTCACACTGGCTGCCACTCTGATTGGTGAATCCAAAAGTTTTGAACTGCAGAGCCACAAGTGTAGCAACAGTCAGTGAACTGTTCTTTTCTTTGGTTTGTAGTCTGTCAGCTAAGCACCTGACAAGGTTCTGTGCCAGGTGTTGTGGCATGGGGGTGGTGAGTTGGGTATATATATATATATATATATATATATATATATATATATATATATATATATATATATATATATATATATATATATATATATATATATATAATCTATCTATCTATCTATCTATCTATTCTCTACGAAATACGAAATCTGACATACTACTAACTCTCAAAGCAAAAACAAAAGCAAAAAAAAAAAATCTATTCTGCGAAAAACAATTCAAATGAACAACACTAAATAGGGATCTCCTATCCCGGAACACTAGATCCCGCTGAGTGATTCACATAACAAACCAAACCAATCAGGTGATTCGAAGCAGTTGAGTGCTTCAAACGTCACTGAAGTGATTCAAACGTCACGAGTCACGTGACCAAACCACGCCTCGGCACAGTGGCTCGATACGTTTGCTTCATGAGCTACAGCGCATGTGTCGAAGCCTCGGGTATCAGAGGACCATCACTACACACCACACACCGCTTGTTCTAATTTCTTTTTTTCTGGTATTTTAAAAGGTGAAGTGTCTGTTGTGTTCCAAGGAGCTAGAAAAATATTGTCCAAAAAAAGAGAAGTCGCCTGAATCCCAGCACTGTGGAAAAATTTATATTTTTAAGTAAAAACAAATAAAATGTTGTCCCTACTTTTGATTTACAGGTTGTCACTGGTACCACACGCAGTCACAAAACAAGTAGCAAAAGCACAACAAATTTTATTTATATAGCCCTTATTCCAATTAAAAGCATCTAAGCCAGGGGTATTCAACTAAAATTCAAAGAGGTCCAGTCAGAGAAAATGTATTAAAGCAAAGGTCCAGAACATCATAAAGTCTAACTTCAATTAGTGCGATATATGATGATGTAACCTAGAAGTTTTATTAGCGTGTGCATGTAATCAATAACTGACCATCAAATCAAATATATTCAGTACGGTTCAAAAACATTTTGACATTTATTAACAAATAATTTTTGATATAACTGTACATCTTGAAATTAAGTGCAGAACTTGAAAAAATAATGACTAAACAACCCGAGCTTATATACATCTTTAACAATACCTAAATCTCAAAAAATGTAAACAATTGAACACTTTTAATTTTTTTTATCTGTCTTGTTACTCCCCTTATATCCATGCTGCTTAATGGGAGAAGTGAGCTGCAGTTTGTCCTGCCAGTATCTTTTGAATTGTGTATTTTGAATTGGGGTCTGAATGGTGTCAGGGCCATTCTCAAACACATTTGGAGCTCATTGGTCAGTCTGGAACGATATTCAGTTTTGATTATGTTCATAGTTGAGAAAGGTGCCTCCAGCTGTATGTTGCAGGCATGGCAACAGCAAATTTTGATTTCAGCTGAAAATATTCGGTATACAATCTTCGGGGGGGTGCAGCCCCCCTGAAGCCGAGAGGTTTTCAGTAAAATAGAGGTGATTTAGAATGAAAAACATGAATAGAATTACAGAAGACTAGATTGTAATGATTAAGTTAATTTAATGAAAAGTTAACTTACTTTTTCTTCAATGTTGTCTCACTGCATTTAGTCCTACAATTTTTACAGTTCTATAGGTCTTTTAACACTATTTACACTGGAGTTCTACACTGGTCACAAAGTCACTTCTAATTAGGGTTACCACCTTTCAGAAATGACAATAAAGGACGCCCACCACGGCTCCTCGGGGCTACAGTTCAGTAAAGTTGGAAAGATATTCACAGATTCGGACTTCCAGCATCAATAACTCATTTGATATAGGTTGTCAAAACATAAACGATGCCTCTTTTCCATCATTATAAGGTACACAATGTGCTACTTGATAAAACTGGGCTTGCAGCATATTGTGTACCTACAGAGAACAAGATTGAAGTTATTGAATATTTGTGTCTCTTTGCTGTTGCAGCGGTTTTGCAGACAGACGTCACTCAGCCGGCTGCACATAGACATCAATGTTATTTCTGCAGCTTGAAAGACAGCTACTTTTGATAAAACTGGGCTTGTAGCACATTGTCTGCCTTGCAACAATGGGAAAGAGGCACCGTTTATGTTTTGACAACCTATATCTAATGAGTTATTGATGCTGGGAGTCCGAATCTGTGAATATTTTTCCAACTTTACTGAACTTGGGGCCACTACCACCTAAGGAGTGATATAATTTTGAAAAAAGCATTTAGCCATACTTAAAGCTTTAAGTGCTTTATTAACATGAAACTAAGAATTTTGTATTGTTTTATGATCACAGGTTCTGCCTGAACAGAAGTGGCATCATTTTAAACAGGGAAACCATACTAATGAAATAAAATGTAATGAGCAACCAGTGTGCAATACTGGATTCTGCAAAAACATAAACAACTGAATGCAGAATACTGGACAAAGAAATTCTCTACAGACATTTTTTTCATCTAAATCTTATCTTAACACAGTTAATGTATTAGCTTATTTCTGTGTGTATGCATGTATTTATTGATTTATTTAGTACTGTTAGCATATCAGAGTTCTGAGTTTTTCTTTAGATAGGCAAAGGCCATTTATTTATTTTGTTCCTTATGCAGTTTTGATGGCTGTGTGACAGACGTATACGGGGCGTTTATGAAAATACGGAACAATTTGCGTCCCGTATTGATTCAATACAGGACGCGACAATTAATTGTCAAATAAAGGACGATTCCGTATTTTAAGGGACGCGTGGCAACCCTACTTCTAATGTCGCCTCATGATTCCACCGAAAACGATCCCAATAGCTCAAAATTCCAACACGAACATGCCGCCAAGAATTGTAACAAAAGAAAGCATCGAGCAATTTGATTGGTCCAATCGTTGGCAGCTAACCAATTTCGACCAATCGCAAGGCCTTTTACAATGCAGCAGGAGCTAGACTGGTTCTCTTCGTCTGTTACGCTGCGGGAGAAACGCCGAGCGCTTCTCAAAAACCGGGAGCAAGAGTAATAAAAACATACCTCACCCCCCCTAAAATTTTCTTAACGGATTTGGACGATTCACAGAAATGATCAATTTGAAAATTAAAACGGCGGATTTCCGCGGAACGGCGGAAAATTGCCATGCCTGATGTTGAGCCAAACATGGTCAGCATGTGCAGTGCTATTTCCCCTCTCGGTGTCGCTTTATTCATTTCCTTTTTTGTCTGTCCCTCACCTCTCAACTGTTTTCTGAATGCAGAGCTGTGATGTTTAGCAGCTGCAATGCAGAGACTTCATTGGCTGATTAGCGTCATGTGGGATGGCTGAACTCGTACCTAATTGGTCTGTGTGTTTCCTGAGCTGATAACTAATGCCGTAAACACTGGGAAGGCTGTGCCGGTAAAACAGAAGCGACCGGTCAAATTTAAAATCCCGTTACAATTTACTGATTACAGGTCCGGTCCGTATAAGACGGCGTCTGGGTCCGGATCCGGACCGCGGTCCGCCAGTTAGTGACCCCATATCTAAGCACTTTACAGAAAGCCAGAAACTGACATCAATCAAGCAGTCAAGCTACAAATCTCAAATCTCCCCCCAGTTTATTTCCATTTCCCCCTCTGTCCCTGCTATCAGGAAAAGCAGACACTATATTAAGTATATTACTTGTTTATTGGCATTATCATTTAAGCACAATTCAAAGATTCACATAGCAAAGCCAGTGTGTCATTATAGGCACTCTACCTGTTTTACTTTTATTTGTCCAGTTGATGGCGCAGTAGAGCAAATGAAGCACCATGGAGCTTCGAACCATGAGTGAACCAATTGGATGGAAAGGCTCAGTGCTTCATGAAGCTTCATCTCGCCATCACTAGCAGCCAGAGATGCTATCAGACGTGCCGACCATAGATATACATAGAAGACTAGATACGCTAGCGCGCTGTCTTCTATAGATATCTATGGTCTGACCAATCACTGCTCTGTGGCTCCGCCCTCTGAGAATATTGTTGTCGTTTGGCGCCACACTTGCTGATGACCACTTCCGGTCTCAGAAAATGAAAACACGAACCTTTTTTCGTTTCTGTCTCTTACTGATTTTATGTTTTTGTTATTCTAAATATAAAATGAAAATCAAAGCATTTTTAAAATTTCGTATATCCCTTTTTGATCACGAAAAGGAAAAACGCCTTGTATTTCAATTTTAATGTTTGTATTTTCAAACAAAAATCACACAACCACTCGTTTGTTGTTTTTCCAATACCCGTTTCAGAACGGAAAATCCAATTGCCAAAATATACACGGACCTAGTTTAATAAAGGTGATTTAGATAAAAGAAAATAGTTTTCACACTCCAGTCCAGTTGGAGGCGGAAATGTACCCCCGTCGCCAAATTACACCAAAGAAGAAGAAATTGAACCACAGTCGCAGAAGAAGAAGAAAAGTTATCTAGCTCAGTAATGCTACTGGTAATGATTAATCTCGTTTATCTGAAACATGGACGAGCAGGCAACTCCTGTACGACAACAACATAAATTTAATGTTGGCAGTCTTCAAAAATATCTGACTGTCAAGTCACGGTTGTCTAATAATGAGACGCTAACTGTCAGACAGTACAGGTAAGGAGCAGATCTAGCTTGTTCCACTGTTTCTCGAAGTTAGTCTTGTAGGAATGCTTAGCTAACCGATAAGATGTTATGGACCTCTGTTATCTTGCAGTTCTGGTCAGTCAAACCCAACTTTCCTCGTCCAGACACCTTCAAAGAGCTATGTTCTCAGGAAGAGACCTCCAGGAGAGCTGCTGCCAGGAGCTCACAAGGTAAGAGTTCACACTGAAATACTCAACATGAAATAAAGCCTGCAGAAGTGTTTGCAGATGGGTTTAAACGCTGCTGTGTGTAGTCCTTCCACTTCTCCAGCAGGGGGAGAAAATCACTTTAGTCGGTGTAACTGAGGCAGTCAGATATGAGGCCAAAACAATCAAGTCAAAAGGACAGTTGACATTAAATTTAAGTGTAAATATTATTTTAAAAAAAGGCCATCTGCATCACATAAGTTCATGAAATGCTTTTCTAGGATGTTACCCTCAAAGAAGAATGAAATATGTAGCTCTTTTTGTTTAATTTAGAGATAAAGTTTGGATACAAGCTGTGTTGAATTCACATGTAGTTGCTGATGAAATTCTGCATAAAGTGAACTCA
This sequence comes from Amphiprion ocellaris, assembly GCF_022539595.1. Lineage (NCBI taxonomy): Eukaryota > Metazoa > Chordata > Actinopteri > Pomacentridae > Amphiprion > Amphiprion ocellaris. The sequence continues at coordinate 17,452,309 of NC_072787.1, read as the reverse complement.
CAAAGAGTCAATATTGAATCATGGTCAATATAGTTTGGCGTTTTGGACAAGAATTTACAAAAAAAGTGTTTGCTCATGTCAGATTGAAAATTGATTTCTGAAAAGTAATGTCAGTTAATTAAATATAAAAAATGTAAGATAAGTAATTGCATAAGTATTCACTCCCTTCAAGTCAGTATTTAGTAGATGCACCTTTTCTTGAGACTGTGGAAACGTCTCAATCAGCCTCACACATCTGGACACCGAGTCTCCCACTGGTGGACTCCAGATGAGATTAATATGAGCTCTTTTAACAAGTTGCCTTCTCTTTCTCACTCTCCCATAAAGTTTTGATGGGTGAAGAACAGTCAGCAGTTGTTATTTGCGCAGTCTCTTCCATCTCAGCCAATAAAGTTTGCAGGAGTCAGCAGTGTCTTGGTGGCCTCCCTTACTAATCTTTTTCCTCCACAGTCATTTAGTTTTGGAGATCTATCTGCGAGATGTACGCTTGTTCCATATTCCTTCCATTTCTTAATGATGGAGTGAACTGTACTCTATTTTGACTCACTTTGAAATTCTCTTGTGTCCATCCAGTGACTTGTGCTTTTTTAAAAATAACTTTTTATATTTTTAATTAATTGACACACCTTGGTAAAAAAAAATCTTTTTTTCATTTCGACACGGAGTTGTTTTTTTTTTTTTTTAAATTCTTGTCAAAAAAGCAAAATTATAATGTTAAAAGTTAATGAAAGAGAAAACTTTTATGTGGTTCTCATCTCCCAGAGGCAAAATACCCCAAAATACAGCTACATTCAGACTTTATCTACTCTCTCCAAACTCAAAGCATAGATAGAATGAGGAGGAACCCAACATTTAACCTTGGATTCGTAACTGTTATGAGTTTTCTTCCAGCTTTGTCTACCAGTGAATCGTATCTGTGGGCTTGGGTACATTTTCCCAGACAGTCTGTGAAAGCAAGCATTGTGAAACAAGACAGGGATATTTTGACTCTGCACATCCAAGGCCCAACAAGCTGACCTTGCTAGGAGCATACACGATACTTCTGTAAAATCTAGTATGAACATATACGGAAAATAACCAGTTCATAGTAAAATAACTTTTTTCCCAGAATATCTTTTTTATAGCATTATTTCTACTATGGTGTATTTGACTTTGTTTTCAGGTGGACAGGGAGTATCGGGTGCAGAAGGCCCTCTTCTCTGCTGGTTTCCCTGTGCCTCAGCCCCTTTTGCACTGCACCGATGTTGAAGTCATTGGGACAGAGTTCTACTTAATGGAGCATGTGAAGGTCAGTTTGTGCGCTCGAACCAAATTCACACGTCTGTAAAGTCACCGGTCACAAATCCCTGCATCTGTTATATTATTTGCTGTTGCTTGACATTAGCTCTATTTCTAGAAAGTTTAGAGTAGGAAGGCCAACCTGATGTAATCCATAAAATGTGTAAAATTTTCCATTGTGGTGATGTTGTAGTTATGGGTTTCAAATGACACATCTGGATTGATGTTTCTGTTGGGAAAAATTAGTCACAATTAAGTAAAAGAAGCTAAATGGTTGTATAGAGAAAGAGAGAGTGGATATCTATTGGTATTATTGTACCTGAGTGTGTGTTCTGCTGCCCGCTGAGATGGAATTTGGAATTTTATTTTTGTAAAACAAAGCTGATCCAGCTCTGTTGCGCAGGGACGCATATTCAGGGATCTTCAACTCCATGGAGTGAGTCCAGCAGAGAGAACAGCTCTGTATGTGGCTGCAGTGGAACTCTTGGCAAAGCTTCACTCGCTGGACCTGGCATCACTGAACCTTGAAGGTTATGGCAGAGGAGCCGGTTACTGCAGGAGACAAGTGAGGAAACACTTAATACTTAATAAACAGTATCCAATCTTGACAACTAGTCTGATTTGAAATGTTAAGAAATGCAATTATTTCTTTCAAGGTGTCCACCTGGACAAAGCAGTACAAGGCAGCAGCGCACAAAGACATTCCAGCCATGAACGAGCTGTCCGATTGGTTGATGAAGAATTTACCAGCCAGTGACAGTGAAGTCACCCTGGTCCATGGAGATTTCCGAGTGGACAACTTGGTTTTCCATCCAACTGAGGTGCAATTTCTATAACAGTTATTGTCACAGTTTTGCTACATTTTACAATAAATACTTTACAAAGTGTGTTTTATGTCATAAGGCACGTGTGATAGCAGTGTTGGACTGGGAGCTGTCGACCACTGGGCAGCCCTTAGCGGACTTGGCCTACTTCCTTATGCCTTTCTACTGGCCCACAAGTTTCAGCGTTATCAGCTCAATGGGCAGTTTGACAGGAGTAGAAGGTAAAGTCAACAATAAATATAACCTGATTGATGAATTTTGAAAATGGATCGATGAAAGGACAAATGTTCTCATTACATCTTTGCGTGAAAATTACTGCACGTGTTTTATATTTATGTTGATTCACAGTATGTATTTGTCCCTGTAACTTTGTGTCTCAATGAGCAGGAGCTCCATCTGTGGGCGACCTGATCTCTATTTACTGCAGATGTCGGGGGATCCCATCCATGTTGCCACAATGGAATTTTTACTTGGCCCTGTCGAACTTTAAAATGGCAGGAATTGCTCAGGTTTGTACTAAGTTAAACTACCTATTTCCCCCTTTTGGTATACACATAAGAAGTTAAATGCTTCCCCTTATTCTTAATTAGGGGATCTATGCTCGCCACTTACTGGGTAACGCCAGTGCGCCCAATGCAGCCCTGTTCGGCCAGTGTGTGGAGCCCTTGGCTAAAGAAACCTTGCAGCTCGTGCAGAGGTCAGTTGCAGTTATGAGCTCATTAATGGTGATCAACTCGGTATTTGAATTAATATAATTTGATACAATCATCATTATGCTAATCCAAACATGCTGTCATATGAAGATTACTATCAAAATCAATTGCTATAATAGACCAGAAAGCTGATGGATTCCACCTACTCACTAAAGTTAAACCAGCAGCCTCCAGCTGTAGTCTGCGACTGTTAAACTTTGCGACGTGTTTCATACCAGGCCTCTCACAGATCCAACAAAAGGCAGACTGTTCCTCCAGACGGCTAAAGGTCAGGCTGTTCTCCAGCAGGTCAAAGACTTCATGAGACAATATGTGCTTCCTGCTCAGCAGGTCAGTGCCAAGAGTTGCCAAGAACAGAACAGATTTGTTTGCCCAGAGGGACTTCTGACTTGGATATGAAATGATTTAACAAAGGAGCTCATTCATGCAATCAGGACTAAGTAATTAGAGTGAGAAAACAATACACCTATTGATTACATAAATTATATTGCACGCAGAATAGTCACTACTGGCTGGACATCACAGCATTCCTAATACAGTACAGCAGTGTGAATGGAGGAGATTTTTTTATATTTATGGAACAAAGGAGCAGAAAGGAACAGAGAAAGAACCACAGACTCCAGTGAAAGTATCTCTACATCAACGTGCTGTAAAGTTATGGAAATTTAGTTCCATTTTGTGGGGCATGCTACCAGTGATGAAGGTCGTCCAGTAGGGAGAGCAGAGCCAACATGTAATTACTTATTTGTCTTTCCAATCCACTCGGTAATAAATGTTATTTTCCTCTAGGAAGTTACGGAGTACTACTCCAAACATGCTCAGTCTTCACAAAGGTGGCACACCCCGCAAATAATAGAGGATCTAAAGGTATGTAGGGCTATTCTTCTTGGATATTCAATCTTTTCTCTGCAGACAGCCAGCATACATATTACCAACAAAAGCAAGTCAAAATCTAAAAGTCAAGCATCAGTCCATTAAGTCAAATGACCAAGTCTATTTAAATCTTCTCCAAACAGTGCACCTCCCTTCTGAGTCACCCACTACAATCCATCAATAACAGCTGAAATTAAAGCACAAACACTATTATTTGCATCTGTGTTAATCTGTTCCAACATTGTGAGCTCTGCTTTTCTTCCCTAGCGTCTACTTTGAAAGAAGCATTTGGCCTTTGTGTAATACTAACACGCATATCTGGTGTCCAGGTGAAAGCCAGGGCGGCGGGACTGTGGAACCTGTTCCTGCCTGCAGTCAGCGGACTCAGTCAGTTGGATTATGCATATATTGCAGAAGAAACTGGACGTTGTCTCTTTGCCCCTGAAGTGTTTAACTGCCAGGCTCCTGGTAAAACATCCTACATGATGTCAAATTTTGAGACGATTTAAAGACCTTGGCTACTATTCTGGGTTCATTCTTCCAGTTGCATGACTGGACTTACAACAAGATTATCATACTCTGAATAATGTCCTCAACTTTTCTCCTGCAACCATGTATTTTTACATTTATTTACTGGCTTAAGAACACTAAATTAAAACACACAAGTCTCCAGAATTGGCCCTTTTATGGTATTTGCCAGAAGAGTTAAAGTGAAACACACATTAGTTTCCAAGTTTAGCTCATAATTGCTGGAAGATGATTTATATTATGACATTTTTCCACAGACACAGGAAATATGGAGGTGCTCCACATGTTTGGCAGTGAGGAACAGAAGAAGAAATGGCTGGAACCTCTGCTCAGAGGAGAGATCCGCTCCTGCTTCTGTATGACAGGTATTTTAATGATCACATCACAGAAGACTAAAAAAGGAAACATACCATAATCTCTGCATTAGGAATGGTATGAGTATTCAAAGCCAAGTTTGGGGAACGTCATAGACAGCATAAATTACGATGTGTGAGATTTGACGGAACAGTTTTGAACCCTTACAGTAAAATACCCTACAGAGGTTTTGGCTCATTTACAAGGTACTGCTGAAGTTCAGTCCTCAGAATATTTATTGTGGGTTTCCCTTACATTTTAAATGGTCTTAAATGAGCGAGGTCACAGTACGGTTGCTACTGATTCTGTTAAAGGTTTGTTTGGAAATTTTACATGCCAACAGCAAACACCAGTTCAGTATGAGTAATTTCTCCCTGTTTTGCTCCATGTTGCTTTCCACACTGCCTGGAAACTACAGCAGGCTGTTGCCAGAGGTGATTACAGTGGGTGTGAATGTCTCCCGTGGTTTTTGTAAACACAGATGGTGATTAGTAGTGTTTTGGGGATGTTTTTTGTCAGCAGTTTGGTCGATTTATTACACTGGATGATTAGGAACAGGAACCTCCGTGTTTGGCTGATAAACATTCTCTTCTTTTGACTTTTTTAAGAGCTATCGGCTGTGTTAACCCTCTGAACCCTATTCGGTTTATGGGCAGTTTTGTTGTTCCTGTCAGAGTGCTGCTCACCATGTGTTCCATGGATCCGGTACAACCATAGTTTGAAGTAAAAACAATGCAAAAGTCTTTTGTGCAGGAAAAGAAAGTTGACATGTTTGATTTTACTTATAAATATAGAAAAAAATACACTAAAATAAGTATTTGCAACATTTTTCAAAGTGCCCCCAAGAGTTACCAGCACTGGAAAAAATAACTCGACATAGTTATTTTACTATGTACATTTAGCATACAAATGCAATGGGGTCTATGCGCTACATACAGTTTGTTTTTTTTTTTTTTAACCATGCACTTATTTTCTTGGTCACTCATGTTTTATTTTAGTATAGAAATAGAAGAGAAATACTTTATTAATCCCTGAGGGGAAATTTGGTTGCTACAGCAGAAACAAGAAACACACTCAGAGAGCGCAGTACTCCGCCAAGACTGTTCGTTCCTTAATTTGTGTATTCAGAAGACACGGCAACATAGAATCTGGCCATTTAATATAGATCAGCCCACAAACTAACTCAATAAATAAAAAAAAGTTACCTTGCGTGAGCACAGGTATATGTTATGCATGCCTGCGTTATGTACAAATACTGAATTGCGTGACCGATATATGTAGCGGGTCAAGTGAATTGATGCAGGGAACTGAAATAGTTCACTTGTTGTCATGGTTACGGTAACACCGTGTCGGCCGCTATTTCTCGCAATGGGAAATCCTTAACAAATCCGTGGATCCAGACTATAAGCTGCATCACTGCCAAAATTTATTGAGGTGGTCCTTATATAATTTCTGAGCTTCTCTGAAAGTTTCATCCAAATCTTTTAGTCTGTTTTTTAAGTAATGTTGCACATGGACAAATGTATGCCGATTGTCATATAACTCTGCCGCATTCCTTGGTGGAGTAAAAATACAGTTCCCATCACCATAAATACAGTTAAATAAGCAAAAATGTGAGTAATTAAAACTAAATAATAAGAAAAATAGAAAATGCAAAATGTTTTATGTAAAGAATGTACAATGCTAAAGTTTTTTATGTGTAATGCAAATAGTGTGCAAGAGTAAACAAAAAGTGTGCAATTTCAAATTATAGAACCGCAAACAGATGTTACAAGGCAGGGAGGGCTGAGAGCTCTCTGCCAGCTGGGGGTGGTGCATTGAACAGTTATTGCTTTTTTCTTTTTTTGCACTCAACATCCCCAGTTTGTTTCCATACGTGTCTCTCTGCGATACATCCATAGCCTAAAGTCCAGCTAATAGTCATTTTGTCATGTGACTGTTGGTCACAGCTGAGTCACTCATGACTTCTCAGTTGTCCTGAAGCATACAATTTTTTTTGTCTCTTATGCAATCTGACGCAAGTGGTTTGTTGTTGGTGATTTTTGTTGTTGACGATATGTAGAATAAACTGATGTAATGCAATATCATGATTTTAAGGTCACACATGATTAATTAAAGCTGTAAATCTTTCATTTTTTACAGTGTCTGGCTCTGATAAATGGTGTAATTTGGGATTTTTTTTTAACAATAACATGCTTTTCAAACCCACTGCCAAGTTTTGAGGTGAAGAGGGATAATTCAAAAATGATGTGTGAACTGTATTTACATTAACCAGTCGACCTGCAATTTAAGCTGGAAGACGTGTAACTTAAGTCAAAGGCAGAGGTCTATAGATTTAACTTGTTGAGTCTGACTCTCTGTATCTTGTGTTTTTTCCCCAGAGCCTGATGTGGCGTCCAGTGATGCAACCAACATGGAGTGCAGCTTTCGCAAGGATAAAGACAACTACATCATAAATGGCAAGAAATGGTGGAGCAGTGGTAAATAAATTTTTATTTCTTAGATGAGTTATATCAGTAGAAAATATTATCCAATCCACAGCACTAAAGAGGTTTCTGCTTCATTTAAGATGTAAGACGCCATTAGGGAGCTTAAGAATCAATAAGCAGTTGTTTCATGTCTACTTACCGAACGTACTTTAAAGCGTTGTGTTCGCTGAGTCTCCACAAAACAAAGGATATTTTTAAAAGAGTAAACCTGATAATGTTATTTTCAACAGGAATTTTTCTCAGAAAGACACCAGTTTATATGTAATCAAGATGTTGCTGAAGAAATGCACGACAGAGGTTCATTCTTACCCAAACTGCTAACATATGGACAGCAAAAAAGTGCAAATGACTCATACAATAGGCATTATATAACATAAACAACTTTTTTACGACCTTTAAAGTCTTTGATTTCATTCTGGAAAATACAGCGTTGCTTTTCCAGCTGGTTCGGCAAGTAAAAGGTCACGGATTACAACCACAATACATCGTTAGTGTGTGTCTCCGTCAATTGGCACTTTATCTGTAATAGATGAGTCATTGTGAGTGATTCAAGTTGGGAAATCCAGATAAAATAAATGTTAATGTGACTCTAAGTTTAATGCCCCTAAAAGCACATCACTATGCTCAACTGCATTGACTCTATAAACAAATTGCATTTGTTAACTCTTTGGACTTTAAGACTAATCTATGACTGATGTGTGAATCAGTTTTTTTCACGTTCATGGTGCACTTTAGTCTGTTATCTTTGACTGCCTCTGAAAAATGAACTTTGTTCTTAATATCCTGTTTTTAAAAAGCTAAACAGTATAATCCAAGCACAGTTCAAATTAAAAACCCAAACTCATATTAGTGTTTTTATTTGTTTATCACACAACCCTCTCAATCACTGTGAGCTGAAAGATATTCCAGATGTTTCCTCTTACACATATGTAGTCTCAAGGTTTTACTCCCCAGTTTAAAAGAAAACATTTGGCTGTTGTTCAGATTTGCACGGAATTCCCTCATACTGCTGAAAGCTTAAAATGCTATGGTTTACCAAAATTGAGCTGTATTTCTACTGTCAACTTATTGTCTTTATGCAGTGCGTTCCTTGTGTCAATCATACATCTGTGGTTAGACTCTCTTTTCCTAACATTTCTCTTCTCATTGGAAGAGAAATTTCTGTCAATAGAAAAAAATCCTCTGAGCTGTGAGAATGTCCTCTGCCAATATGAATATACGTCTCTGTTAGGAAAGAATGTGGGTGTGTTGATGGCCGGTTTCATACTTTTTGTGACCTGTGGTTGCTGTTGCAAATCATATTATTCAAGAGTGGAAACTGAAAGGTTTTGTGCTTTTCCAGATACATTCAATCCAATTTCCCTTTTAACAAAAAGGAAAGTAAAACTAGCAGTTGCATTTGTTTTAATTATTTTAAGTGAGCATAGTGCTATGCAAACTCATTCTTTCCAAGTATCAAATGTAATGTAATACACTGTCTAAAGCACTTGGCAGCCTTCCTAAGGATCAGTGCGTTTTTTCATACTTGTACAGTAAATTTTTCCATAGAGAAAGCGAAACTAAAGACTTCTCGTCTGTGGTTTTTATGCTGTATTTCACTGTAAATATACAGCAGTTCCCAAATTAGATTATAGTAGGTTTCTCCTGACCGCTACTTGCCATTGAAGAACTCACTATAACTTAAGCTTACTGGAAGTATTGGTATATTCACTTTGATCAAAAATCATAGCCTGTAATCCACATGCACTACTGCATAATGCCGTTTTCCTCTTTGCTTTCCCTTTTGAGTTGTGGCAGAGACTGACTTACTAGCTGGGAGGGTCTATAGATGTTTCCAGTGCACTTCTGTCGTGTGGAAGCTACATAATACTGTCCCACGGGCATGATAATGTACGAAAATTACTCCCAGACCAGCAATCTTTCATCTTTAAGCCATATGGGTTTTGTATTTGCATACACACTCACACAAGAAAAGCCAATGTACACATGTTTACCATTATTAGTAGCTGCTGGTGACGCGCAAAAAGAATCATGCAAGTCATAACACATTTGTTTCTTGTAAGCTAAATTAAGAATCTTAAACATAACATGATTTGATGTTATACTTAAATTTTATGGCACGTAATTCTTCCCTATATTAATTTGATCATATACCGTTTAAGAAAATGGTGAGGCTGTAGTGTAAATACACAGTGTTGACGCAAACTTGATTCCGTTAAGAACGCGTGGCTTTCTGGCTGCTTTGACATGTTCTTGTATTCTCTCGTGGTCCAAAAAATAACAAAAATAACAATTATGAACGGATTGACATTGCCAGCAGCGCAGCTCTCTTAGCTTCAGCTTGCGCCCGTGCTGTTGCTATTGAGGATTTGTTGGAGCTGTTTGATCTTGCAGATCCTGTGCAGGTTGTTGCTGATCCAACATTTGATATACTGTCCATTGGTGTTATTTCATCCTCAATGTTTTTCAAGCTCCTTCACGTGCACACTCCAAATATTTTGCAACACTCCAAGAGACTTCATCCACACCCAGAAGTTTTGCCTTGAACCAGATTTCATGTTTTTCTGTTTCTTCCACAGATAACAGCTTGAGCAGAGCAATATGGAAGCAAATCACTCATCAGATTCTGAATTTTAAAAGCTGCTGAATTTCTTACTTTGAATTTTTTGCATCAAAATTATGTATGTGAATTTTTTATGCCTGAATTTAGCTCATCAGAATTCTAAAAACCAGTTAAAAATTCAATGTCTTCAAAATTCGCCATCAAAAAAATTTGATGTTCAAAATTCGACATCAAAAAATTCAATGTTCAAAATTCGACATCAAAAAATTCAATGTTCAAAATTCGCTGTCAAAAAATTCGCTGTTCACATCCGGGGGACTCAGGAGTAAACAATCGATCCTGGCCAAAATCGAACCAACGCCCAGCCAATCACGTGGCGCTCCTCCGGTCATGTGACGCAGACGGTTGACCTCACAAGACCGGGGTCAACCACGGCTACCAGCATGAACGACGGCACTTCAGTGAGTGTATTAATCCTTTTTGTCCTGTAGGTGGTTTGTTTTTGTGAGAGTCCGTAAGCTGTAATGCATGCCGTTAGCTGCGCTAGCACAGCGATAGCCGCGCTAATACAGCGTTAGCCGAGCTAATACAGCGCTAGCCACGCTAATACAGCGTTAGCCGCGCTAGCACAGTAATAAGGTCACACAGACAGCACGTTCTGCAGCTGGGTAGTTGAGTAACAATTTTATAAACGCACAAATGGGTGGAAGTGTGATTTATGCGCCCAAAAATGCAGTTAAGTCACAGAGCAGTGTAAAGAAACTGGTCACCTAGCAAACTGAATTAGTCTAGGTAACACTTTGTTTATTATGTGTGTTTTCTGCTCAAGTTAATGTCCTGGTTTGATTCATTTTAAATTAGTCCTGATCTTGAAAGGTTTTAAACTGTGCAGTCAAAGTAGTTACAACTGTGAGCAAATAGCTTGAAATGAACTGCCCTAGACTCCTCTGTTCACAGCTGACCATTCTTTCACAGCTGTATCGAGTTATTGTACAATGATAGTGACAAATGCGGCCCATTTTTTCAACTGTTTCCTGTTTAGTATGCACTCTAGATTGTTTTTGATAATTTGTTGTAGCCATTTATTTAATCAATTTTAATCCACTCTATAGCAGCACCATCTGAACTGACCAGACTGGTGAAATTCTGGACTGGATGGGAGACTCTACCAAGAACTCTCTCCGCTGAAGTAGTGAATGGCAGATACCCCACAGCCACCACCTGATATGAGACCTTACATTCCCAGGACATTACAAGGAGTACGCATCATTTAAGACTGACATCCTGGCCTGTATTTGCACTTGCCAGTCAAGATATGTTATGTGTTGTTCTCTAGTTAGTTTTACTTGACCGACAAAACTAAGTGCACTTTTGGATTCCCTCCCCTACCTCTTCTCCCAACTCACCTGACAGGTTATCTGGATCAAGTATGCGTGTTTCTGCCATACATTTAAAGTATCTGAAGTTAAGAATATTTCTGGTGAACAATACATGCAATCACGGCATTAAAGCAGGAGTTAAAAATGAACTGGACTGTACTGACTTTATTTTCTCACTGGTGAATGGGATGAAAATCTATTGCAATATTACAAAACAGCAGCCTATAAATAAATATATTCACACACACACTTTATACTGTATGCCAAATACTGTCAGAGCAAAAAATATTTTGAAATTAGCCGTCACTGTCAACAGGCATTTTTTTGCACATTGAAATTTGAGGTTGTTTGAATGACACCATCTCAGAACAATGATGAAGAATCTATAATACTGAACAAGTAGATCAAATAATCTCAGATTATGGGTGAGTTGAAATATGAAAAAAATGAAGTGATCTATGAAAAGTCCAGTCTTTGAAACCTGACATGTTTTGTGTAATTTCTTTGTAAATTAGCCCTGCATCCAGTCATTACCATGACATTGGCATAATGGAACCATGACTACATATATCGTTCTGGAGATAGTGGCATTTTTCCAATGGAAAATTTTCATGCTTTGACAGATACAGTGGTGGAAAAAAGTTTTCAGGCACCCTTAAAATTTTCCACAATCTCAAATATTATCATGAAATATTTGTTGGAAAGTCTTTTGTGTTTCAAAAGGTTTGACTGCATTAGGCAGACACAAATGATGCTTTTTTTGTTTATTGTTTACATGAATAACAAAACTATATTCTACCAAAATGACCAAATACTCAAAATTTCTTATTTGTAAGGAACCAATCAATTTCAAGTTTTTATTGGCTTTTTTAGGATTTGTTTCATATTATGGCTGTGACTGAACTAATAGAAATTGCATTTGAAGACCTCAGAGGGATTCTTAATGCAATATTTCACAAATGTATGAGGTGTCCAAAAACTTTTTTCCACCGCCGTATTTAATAGCAATCTGATATGCTTATGTTAGCAAGACAAATAAGTAAAAATTTCAGGCTTTTATCTTGAATTATTCTTGATATATATATATATATATATATATATATTATACATAGCCTCAAATTTAAATGTGAGAAAAAAAAATACTGAAACTAGGTCGACGGTCCACTTAAAAAAATCTAAAAGTATTTGACATACTCGGCTAATATTTCACAGATACCATTATCTATACATAGGACAGACATATTAAGTTCCAGTAAGTTGTACAGGTGGTCTGGGGATGTGACCATTCTTTGTCGCCCAGCTGCTCCTCTCTCAGAGTGCACAGTTGCAATGTACTGATTCCTGTTTTCTTTTTCTGAGCTGATAAGATGGTGTAGCTGTGTCAGTGCATTTAAAATAGCTGGGCAAACTTCTACTTGGTTGGATAAATCATTTAAAAACACAAGTTCTTATGTGCAAGTGAACAAGAAGTCCAGATCCAGAGGCATGCGTCCGAGAATACGCTCCAAACAAAAACAAAGTCTCACATGAAGATGATTTAACAATAGTTCCTAGAACAGAGAAAAACAAAGTTATATAATGCAAACCACCAATGGGATAAATGACTTAACCTGACTGAAAGACTAGACTGCCTCATTAGACACTTCTTTTAGAACAAATTAAGAGGAGGGTACGCAGAGTAAACAGGAAACAGTTGAAAAAAATGGGCTGCATTTATCTATCATTGTGCAATAATAATAAGTGTTACCTAGACTAATTCAGTTTGCTAGGTGACCAGTTTCTTTACACTGCTCTGTGACTTAACTGCATTTTCGGGCGCATAAATCACACTTCCACCCATTTGTGCGTTTATAGAATTATTACTCAACTACTCAGCTGCAGAACGTGCTGTCTGTGTGACCTTATTACTGTGCTAGCGCGGCTAAAGCTGTGCTAGCGCTGTGCTAGCGTTGTATTAGCGCGGCTAACGCTGTGCTAACGCTGTGCTAGCGTTGTATTAGCGCGGCTAACGCTGTGCTAGCGCTGTATTAGCGCGGCTAACGCTGTGCTAGCGCTGTATTAGCGCGGCTATCGCTGTGCTAGCGCAGCTAACGGCATGCATTACAGCTTACTGACTCTCACAAAAACAAACCACATACAGGACAAAAAGGATTAATACACTCACTGAAGTGCCATTGTTCATGCTGGTAGCCGTGGTTGACCCCGGTCTTGTGAGGTCAACCGTCTGCGTCACATGACCAGAGGAGCGCCACGTGATTGGCTGGGCGTTGGTTCGATTTTGGCCAGGATCGATTGTTTACTCCTGAGTCCCCCGGATGTGAACAGCGAATTTTTTGACAGCGAATTTTGAACATTGAATTTTTTGATGGTGAATTTTGAACACATCGAATTTTTTTGATGGCGAATTTTGAAGACATTGAATTTTTAACTGGTTTTTAGAATTTTGATGAGCTAAATTCAGGCATAAAAAATTCACATACATAATTTTGATGCAAAAAAATTCAAAGTAAGAAATTCAGCAGCTTTTAAAATTCAGAATCTGATGAGTCTGATTTGCTTCCATAAGAGCATTATGTGCAGCTTTTGCATCATTAAGCAGCACTTGATATTTGTTAAAGCTGCTTTCTATTTCAGCTTTATTCCCAGGTTCAAACAATAACTCCTGAATTGACCTTTTTAATTCAGCACCTTTACTCAGTTTAGATTTTCTTGTTTTTTCTAAATCTCCTATTTTACAAAGTAGTACTTTTGTGGTAAGTTTTAATTTTCTTTTTGTGACTGGGAGTGCAGCCTCACTAACAGTCTGAGATTCTGCAGTTACTTCTACTGCCTCAGTCATCATTTCACACAAATCTGCATCATTACCTTGATCATCAGTTTGAACCTTCGAACCACCTTGAGTTTCAGACATTTTTTAACCATTTGTTCATCAACCACAGTTTTTCATTTTAAAGTTGCTTTTTCAAAAGTTCACACCAATACACAACGTAAATTATGTCCATAAAAATAGTCTCTTCCTTTGAAGTAGTGTCTTGGACTTGAAATAAAGTTTATTTTACTTAGTTTTGACCCAATGCATTGGTATTTCAAATAGATAGTTGTGTGCACACTTTTCTATAATGTCCATATGTATGTGTGTGGTAGCGCTACCGTGTACCTCCTTTATTAGACATCGATCCAAAAGAATCCTTTCCTCGTCTGTCCGCCGTCGTTGCCCCGGAGTCTCCTGTCTCCGTCCGCACCCAGCCGCCCGCTGCACCGCGTCCAGACGTCCACACCTTGCCAATGGGTGGTCCACTTCCCGGCCCCGATCTCCGGTGCTCGTCGCTGCGCCCAATGCAGCCGCGACTCCTCCTGTCGGGTCTCTCCTGCGCCCTGCCGTGAGCCGTGGTGAAGATCAGCGTCGTCTGAACCACAGCGTCTGGATTACAGCTGGATCGCAGCGTTGCCGTCCTCGTCGCACAACTTATAGTTTCGATATGATCAAATAGAGATTGTTTTTGACTAATTGTTGACGCAATCTTGATTCCGTTAAGAACGCGTGGATTTCTGGCTGCTTTGACGTGTTCTTGTACTCTCTCGTGGTCCAAAAAAATAACAATTCATCAATTTATTTACCTTCAGGAGTTCATCAAAATTAACAAAGAACAAAGTCTTTCCAATAAACAGTCTTTCACACCACGCCACGCCACGGTCAAAAACAATTTACCTCTCGTTTTGCGCCACACCTGTGGCAATTAGTGTGGCCTTGAAATACACAGGTAACTCATTCACAGTGCCCCTTGCTGGTTACTCATTGAAATGGCTCCAACACACTGTAAGGCAGATTTTAATGATTACTTACTGATATCCAAATTTCACAGGAGTGTTAAAATGTTTCTCTACTTTTGTTGGATTGCAATGTTTTCTTAAATTCCAATGCCTAAAGTAGCAAAAATATCACATCTTGAAACATATCACCCTAACATATTTATTTCAGCACTATATAACTAAATGCGCTCTACTGAAATGACTTCCTTGTTTACTTATTTGTGTGCTGTCATGCAGCTTAACACTTGTGTTTCCCAGGAACTCAGTGTTTCCTTTGCTTGGAAACTATTAAAGTTGTAGCCAAAATGTTTGTCTGTCTCGTTGACGCACAGGCTGCAGCTCTCACGTGTCCAATTTTAAAGGGATTACAGTGCAAAGATGATGACTAACAGGTATTGCAAATGGAAAGAATGGTAAACAATGAAGTCGTTTAGTGTCTGAGAAGCCTTAGAAAGTATCTGTGGTGGCTCTGGCCAGGAAGTTTTGCAAAACTAAGCTTTGTCATTGTGTAAAGAGACTTGAATAAACTCTTAGACTATGGCAATCCATCACATTGAGCCTAGATTTCATGTAATAGTGTTAACTTGGCATAATGTCATATGATGGCACTGACTAATTTGAAAGGACAGGAATATGGATTGCACTTCACTGTGATCAGTTTTGTCTTTTATGTTTCTATTATTGAAATCAAAAAAGATCAGTGGATGAAAAATGGCCTCGGCGGAACATTAAGCATTGCTTTTTCTTAGTTTTATTATGAATGGGTCCTTCCTGCTGGTTTTGTCCTGTCTTCGTTTGCCAATTGTTTTTCCACTCAATGGGTCACCCACTGTGCAATTATTCCAACCCAAGCCACGAGATGCAATAAAATTAGATGCAGATGATCTCATGTGTGGAAGACTGTGCAGACTGGAAGATTGAATTAGATTTGTTGTAAAAGCCAGTTCTCTGAGCATCTTGAGTTTCAGCTGTATTTGATTGCAACAAAAGTACATATAGGCGCGTCGTTAAAGGCCTTTGTTCTTTTATTTAACAAAATACATAATTTATACAAAATATTTTTAGTTAGTGCATGCTACTGTACATATATATTACCCTAAAAATGAATATTTGTAGTTATTGATATCTGCCCTGTATGATAGTAAAAGTATGCAAATATATATACATAGAAGTACAATTTTGCATTGGTGCTTACAAGGAAATAGATACACGTTGGAGTCTTAAATGGTAAAGGTGCTGGTGTCTTGGTCTTCAGAACCAGACTGGGATTGAGTTTGATTGCGTGTGTTCAGTGCAATCTCCACTGCTGGCTCCTCGTTGGCATGTGTTGGGTGTTTCCCAAGGCGCTGTCCAAGTCGCTTAGCCGCCTTTAGGACGTGACCCCTGAAGGAGGACCCGATGAAAGCATACAGGACTGGGTTAATGCAGGCGTGGGTGAGCGCCAGGCTCTCTGTCACTTGGACAGCACGATCCAGATTCTTGCTGACCTCACAGTCCGTCACGAGCAAGTAAATGATGTCCATCGCTCGGCACAGCTTCACCACGTTGTAGGGCAGCTGGGTGAGCAGGAACACAGCCACCACAGCCAGGAGGACACGTAGGGCACGCCACTTTCGGTCTCTCCGAACCCCGACAGCCTGACTCAGTGCTCGTCCCACCCAGCAGTAGCAGACCACCATGACAATGAAAGGTAGCAGGAACCTAAGGGTGACCTCCAGCAGCTCCAAGGCAGCTTTAGCAGGTCGGGCCATGCTGGGCGGGTAGACGGGTGTACAGCCAATCCTGTGATGGGAGAGCTTCACTGTGGAGAAGACCAGTTCAGGAAGGCCAAGAAAGCTGGCTAAAGTCCACAACACGACACACACCAGGAGCCACTGTCTCCTCACTCGGGTTCCTGTCCCTGTTCTGCCGGTTGAATTTTGAGCTACAGCACGGTAGCGATCCACGCTGATGCACGCCAGCATCAGCATGCCACAGCTGAAGTTGGTGCTGTAGAGGAAGGAGGTGATCTTACACATTGCCGAACCCAACTTCCAGCCATGCACTGCGTCAGCCGCCCAGAAAGGCAGGGTGAAGAGAAGCAGCAGGTCTGAAATGGCGAGATTCAGGATGCACACGTCAGTCAGGGTTCGTAGTCTCAACCGGGATGTGTAGACCACCACTACCAGGGCATTCCCAGCCAGGCCTACCACCAGAGCCACGGCGTAGATGATTGGGAGGAAGACTCCACCAAAAGAGCGCACTGCTTCTTTGTCACAAACACTGTGTTCGTAATTGTACTCATAACTGTCATTAAAGCTGCCATCCTCATCATCGTGGTAATAGAAGTCTTCCATTGTTTTCTGTAAAGACAAAACGGAGTACAGTTTAGAGAAGCATGGGAACACTTTTCACTCTGAGCTTTTACGATGCTGTATCCTGCTGTGATGCAGTATAATCAGTTAAATCCTTTGCAATAGATGTGTAATTTGTGTTATTTAACAGATTAGGAACAGAGAGCGCTTGTAAACGATGAGCTCTTTTTTATCAGAAACAGGACAAGGGAGTTGTTTCTCTTCACTGAAAGAATCTCTCCTGCATGGTTTCCCTAAAGGCTTAAGCCCTGTCTGTCTGAAATGTGTGTGGGCTTGAATAACCCCACTGAACACAACACTGAGGGGGGAGAAATGCAGACAAGAGGCTTCCAAGGCCTCCAATTACCCTTTGAATTTGGTTAGTTTGTATTCTGTTGGATCGTAAGTGATCTACAGACTTCAGGAAATATCAGCTTCTGGTTAACTGATCCTCTAATCACAGGAAAAAAACATCCTATCAGTATTCCCTAATAAATCTGTCATCTTTTCAAAATGCAAAACAGTCCAAACCGCATTGCAAAATGATACCATCTATGTCATTTGTTATTAATGCCATTTTGCCCATCGGAGGAAATTAAATGTCACAAGTGATAGAAAATACAAAGAGAGAGATGACGATGACACCAGTGCAAGGTCTCTTGCCAGATTCAAATCCAGGATGTTGGTTTTACTGTATATGGTATGTGCTGGTTCAACAGGACATCCCATTGAAGTCAGACTTTCATCCAGTGCCATTGTGTTGTTAACCTCCCGCCTCCACTGTTGACTCCAGATGGAGGTTTAAGCCAAGAATATGAATGTGTGTGAATGTTCTTACTGTCTCACACAGAGCATTATTTGTTTGGAAAGCTACCTAATTTTCCCATGAGAAACATAACGGTCAAACTGAGTTGAAAGTGCTCATTTCACACTGATCTCATAGAAATTAATCTTACATATTTTGGATTTTCTCAGTTAACTCAGTTGGGATTTAGGTAGCTGTGGAATCCACCCGCAAAACACATTACGTGACGGATGATATAATTGCTGGCTCAGGACCAAGGCATGGCTTGCCATATTTTGCATCTCTGGAGCATTTTGGAAAATCACACTTGTTGCTAAGATGACAAGAGCCATTTTATGAAAAGTGTCCAGGTTTGTTATATAAAGAGTCATTATCTCCCAGCTGGGAGGAGCAGGAGTTACTGCTGCAGATGTTCATCGGAACAATCAGAAATATGTCAAGTATTCACTGCTGTGAGCAGCTGGGATGCAAATGTAAGGAGAGCATAACAACTTTCAACACGTTTAAACATGTTTTTATGTTGTAATAGTTGTTGTTTGAGGTTCACAAGCTACATACAGAAAAAAATAATATCAATAGCATTTTTAATCACAAAACAAATATAAATTTGTATTTGAAATTTAGCAGTTGAATATAGTGATTAAAAATGTTTTGTTGGTGTAGAGAAGTGATGCCAAATGAAACAGATCAATTTCAAGGCTGTGTACAAATATTAGAGATATAAACAAACCTTTCACAGCATTGGAAAAACATAATCATTTCAGATTTAGCCTCTGTTTTCTCATTATTAATATGTTTCTCTCGGAGGAAGGAAATTTCACCCTTGGATAAGAGATTGCATATTTTGTTGATTTCATGCAAATAAATGAAAATTATAATAGCTAAAAAACTTTGAGCAGAATCACTGAGAAAATTGAAAGTCATTCTGACAGCTGAGCTATAACCTAGACTAACAGTAATCATTGATTACTTTAGTGCCGATCAGAAACACATTTTTGACACTTATTTTTTTGTACTGTTTTACAGTAAGGAAAAAATAAGGCGACAAACACAGAGGTAAATTTAACGATGTTAAAGAGGTAATGAGGACAACTTTAGCTTGTCACATTACCTCGTTGTAGTTCCAGTAATGCCATAAAATATCCCTAAGCAGGACTTTGACTGCTACTAACACTGAAGTGAACCTTTGACTATCTAAAAAAACAAAGGAAAACACATTGTCACACATCTCAGGGTACTATATGTACATGTAAAATGTTGTTCGCTGGTTTACTCATGGAAAATGAACAATATGTATAAAAAGCATAAGGTCCTGATATTCTTTCATAAACAAGCACAACTCTGTCAGCATGTTATAGCGTAAAAAAGACAAGAAAAGTTGCTGAGTTATTAAAAATGTGACCAAGTCGTCACGTTTCTTACCTTGTGTCTGTTCTTTTTGTGAGAACTGTGAAGTTGGTATTAATCCCTTTTTAATAAGGCAGAAATAGCTGTTGTGTATCCTGAGGAGAAACGTTGCATGCACTCAGGACTGAAGTGACTAATCTGTGTTTCAGCCCGCCCCTCTCCCTCCACTGCTGACACTGTAGGAGTGTGTCCCTTCTCCACGTAGCTCCAAATGTCTTTGTGTGTTTGTATGGGCCTGTTTTTTTTTTGTTTTTTTTTTTGAGTGTGGGTCATGTTTCAGGATAGATGGCAGAGGTGGATAAAAATTCTCTAAATTCTTATCATCTGTGTGCTGTATGGCGAAAACAAAGAGAAACTTAAGCCTTTTCTCGTCTTTGTCAGACAAGGAGTGCCGTGATGGCAGCCCTTTGTTTATGTCTGAAAAAAAAAAATTGGTTTAAATGACGGTATAAAATATCTTCTGATCTAAGAGACGGATAATCTTTGGCTCATTTAAGAAGCTTACTGTGATTAGTGTTGTTTACTGGAATGCAGCCATTATTGGTTTGTTCTAGTGGGTTGTGTGCATTGTTTTACCAACCCTCACATTAGCAAAGATCTGGTGAAGTAAATTCTTCATAACGTAAAATTTATGAACTGTATTTTGGTTTTGTGTGGGTTTTCCCCCCTGAATGTTGTTTCCTTATTTCTGCTTCCTCAGAAATGTCAAGCTCTTTTTTTAATATCCCACTGTCTCACATTCTTTCTCTTGATGTGTATTACTTATAAATATATTCAGTAAAGTCAACAAGCAAATGGGTACAAAAAATAAATAAAAGAATGACTCCATCAAATTCTTTCTAGTCTGACTTTGTGGGCAAAAAAAAAAAAGGGCATTTGTTTTGGAAGTGTGGCAAACTGATGTGAGGTTTTTTTTGCTCCTTGTTCTTTCATCAACAACCGAGGGATGTTTGGATGTCACGTTCTCTGGTGTATTTTCATTCCTGTGGTGACAGCAGGACATGTATGGGCATGACAGCAGGACTCACCTTGTATCATGGACCATAACATAAGACTTATGTAAGAAATTCAGAGGAAAACCTAACCTGCCCCTGAGCCAAACGGGCTTTCCTACATGGGGTTTATGGGTGGAGTGTAAATGCCGTGCTTTGTTACACAGCACGCACTATCAGATAATGTTGGTTTGAATTTCTACACTCAGTGACTCTGTTTAAAGACTAAACATCTGTCAGATCGACTCAAAGTGTTCTCATGCTGTGATTCTCATGCTGTGAATTGTCAAAGACTGTTGATGTCTGGTGCTGCCTGGTGTCCATGTGTCCTGCCCTTAGGGGATAGTTTTTTCCAGTTGGACAGAAATTTAAACAGGAAAGCAGACCTTGGTCACCCTGTTGTGCCGTGGGCCACATGGGTTTGGCTCAAAGTGGACTCCTGACCAAGGAAATTCCTAAAATATTCTCCATTATCATATCTCAGATGAGTTATCACACATTTAACATCACATAATTCGCACTGTGTCTAAGGGTTGTTTTGAACAGTGTTTATGAGATTTTGCTCCATAAAAGAAGTAACTTTTTTCCCCAGTTCATCTCCTACAGACAAGATCTGCTTATAATAACGGACTAGAAGTTGCTCCGTGTGAAAGAAACCAACTCAGGAAATGTAAATCAACCTGTGGCTATTTCTGCTGTCACGTCGTTTATGTATCATTAGCTTTACCCTTGTCTGGCACAACAAGCAACGCATCCTTTCCGATCATACTCGGGTCATAGAATGGTTGTTGTAGCCACAAACGGCAACATAACATGAATACAAATGAACCACAGGATTTCTGTCATGTCCCCACAGGTGCTGGCAATCCCCAATGCAAAGTGGCCATTGTGATGTGCAGGAGCAGCTCTCAGGATGTTAGCAGCAGGTCAGTAGAACAGTCCTCTTGTGACAGATATGAATATGAATGTGTCTTTCTTGTGGAAACAAACATGCAAGGATTTAATTTTTTTTTTCTGTGTTTGCGCAAGAGTTTGGGCTTCTGATGTCCCGTCTATAACCGCAGGTTTTATTGTTCCAGGATCTTTGTTACCAGGATTCATGTTTTACCAATTAAGTGTCACTCTTTTGGTTTTATATCAGTTATTCTTGTGCCGCTGCACTTCTGTGGCTTTTTCTCTCATCAGTCTACCTCTGCGCTGCTATTACAACTGAAATGGACTTTGCTTAGGGCCACAGTGCACTTCCCAGCATGCACCTGCAGTTTAGCACCAACCTAGCATTCCTGCCTAAAG
The DNA here is from genome assembly GCF_022539595.1 of Amphiprion ocellaris. Lineage (NCBI taxonomy): Eukaryota > Metazoa > Chordata > Actinopteri > Pomacentridae > Amphiprion > Amphiprion ocellaris. The sequence continues at coordinate 17,430,668 of NC_072787.1, read as the reverse complement.
GTTTATATCAATCTAATATTGGCACTTGATGTCGGTTAAATCTTTTGATGGCATGCTATTGACACTCATTAATATCTCGCTCTCATCAGTGTTGAGAATATTAATGAAAAGTAGAGAAACAGCCACACCCAAGATATGTGAGTTTTTTCTTGTTTTGTCAGCACTGTTAACAAGATACACACCCATCCATGTTTGCAAAGAATGTCCTGCAGATTCTCACAGGCTGTAAAATGTATCATATTGAGAACAAAGTGGAAAAAACTGTAATTGTGGTCAAAGTATAATGCATCATCCAGCTCTGGGTGTATACTTGTTTTCCAGACATGGCCAACACAGCATGATCCTCGTACCTATGGACACACCAGGTGTAAAGCTCATCAGGCCACTCACTGTATTTGGACAGGATGGTAGGTTTATGCCTGTCACTGTATCTTCATGAGCTATATTGATTTTGTCCTTTTTTTCTCCCTATATTGTCTTCTCACAAGCAGCCTTAACAGGTGAGTGTTCTTGGCCTAATTTAACCATTTTCCCTGTTCCTCTGGTCAGATGCGATCCATGGCGGCCACTTCGAAGTGCACTTTGAAAACGTTTGGGTCCCTGCATCCAACATGATTCTGGGTATTGTTTCTGTTTCTATTTGTACTTGTTTGCACCCATTCTCAAGTCACGTGCTACATCTATAAAGCCAGTTCTTTATCGTCTTTGGAGGATGATAATGCTTTAACTTTGTGAATGAGGTCAATAGGACAGAGATCAAATTTCCTCTTTTGTTGCTCGTCATTGATAGTGCTTCTCTTTGTTATCTTTTGGTTCTATCTTGTATTTGTTTCCAGGGGAGGGCAGGGGATTTGAGATCGCTCAGGGTCGTCTGGGACCCGGCAGACTCCACCACTGTATGAGAGCCGTCGGCCTCGCAGAGTTTGCGCTGGAGCTACTTTGCCAGAGGGCTGCTTCAAGGCAAACATTTGGAAAAAAGCTGTACCAACATGTGAGTGAACATCTGCCCTAGAGCTTTGATTTCAAAGCTATGATAGTACGTGTTGAGCTCTTGCCTGCTGTTGACACCTAGTGGACACATTTTTCAATGCAGCCTGAGTAAATCTGCTCTCCTTGCTGTGCTGTTGTGTTTAGGAAGTTGTCACTCACTGGATAGCGGAGTGTCGTCTCCTGATAGAACAGACCCGCCTGCTGACCCTAAGTGCTGCTCATGCTCTGGATACAATGGGCAGCCGGGTTGCTCGCAAGCAGGTAAAGCTGTTCATACTGTTATTAAAGTTACATGCTGTCTCCATTCCAAACTAAATACTGATTTTACACGGTATACACACTGTAACTTACTTGTATGCTTTTTAGGTTGACTTAAGCAGCCCTTTCCCCTCTAAAATGTAATTATTGTTTTAGTTTTGGTGATATTCACCGCGATTTACAATCATTTTTTATCCATGTTTCCCCTTTGAGCATTGTAGTGTACATCAGTAATCTCATGTTATTATAAAAACTGATTGTTTTTAGTATTGTATTTTGCTAGTTCATCTGTGTAAACCTGCTTAGAATTAAATGTAGTATAAATTTGGAAAAAATCTTCTTTTCGTCACTGTTTGTGCTCCTTAGATTGCTATGATCAAAGTGGCAGCAGCCAGAATGGCCTGTAAGGTGGTGGACTGTGCCATCCAGGTGTATGGAGGTGCAGGTGTGTCTGGAGACTTCCCACTAGCACAGATGTAAGTTTTCCTTTTTCCTGCCACACAAACAAGAATAGAATTTAAAAAAATAAATAAATATCTCATTCTTGATGCCATTGTTCCATTTTTTTTCAGGTATGCTTATGCCCGGACTCTGCGCATCGCTGACGGACCAGATGAGGTTCAACTCTCCTCCATAGCACATCTAGAACTGAGGGATCAGCTAAAAAAGACACAGGCTAAACTGTAATGATCTTATGACTACAACAACATCACTAAATGGTAATAAGCTATTACACTGCCATGCTCGGTCAGCTTTTTAGTCTTTGCTTAAACATAAAATCAACATTCTGTGATCTCAAAATGGTTTAAGTGAACAAAAATAATCTTATAACTGATTTATAATCAGCTGTATGTTTTTACTGTATCCAACTTGAAATTAAAATCATTGTGTTAAACGTATGTCTACATCAGCTATTTAATTAAAAAAAAGACTTGTTTATTAGGAATTCTTTTTAATGTGATCTACAAAAACAGAAAATGACAGCATGAATATAAGACTATTGTTGTCACACTCTTCACGGGTGTGGTCTACCACATGGATGAATTCCATTTGGAGGTGATGGGGATCAGGACGCACAAGCACAGTATTTGTTTTTTTTTACAATATAAAACAGCAGTGGCCCCATCTATTTGATACACCAGATGGCTTGACCCATGCAACACCCTCTGCTCTTCATTGTCCTTACATTAACCTTTGGGCAGAGATCTTCAGCTGCCAAATCAGTCAATCGTTTTTTACAATATGACGCAGAGAAGGGAATAAGGGGAAGGGAGGGGAATAGGCTGGTTTGGAGGTTCAAGAAAAATATGTCAGTGTTTGCTCTTCTTTGATTTCTTGTGAGATCGGTGCGGAGACCTTGATTTGGAGCGGGACTTCTTAGCTGATTTCTTGGGTGTCCTGGAGCGCGACCTCCTGGATCGTTTAGGTGTGCGAGGTGATGAGGGAGATCTGGTGGGACAGACATACGATGCTTGTATTACATCTTTACATTTCGGTACCTCAAAACCTTATTACAGCTAATAAATAACAGGTGGGATTTTGCCTATCTTACCCGAGAGAGTGTTTTTTTAATTTGAGAGCTTTACTTTCAGATTTTGTAATGCTTTCCTAAAAATCTGCACCCTCTCTCTCTTAAACAGGCCCTGCTCGGGTGTAAATCTGCTGTTATAAACTGTTGCTTGTGCAAATGTCCTGTGCTTTAGTTTGAGCATATCACCTCACACTCCGACTGCTTCTGTGCACTCACAACATTTCTGCTTTCAGATTTGTGCATCTTTGTGAGACAACCCTGTCAAGTCTCCAATCAGTGGACTGCCAGGTATGACACAAACCATTGAAACTCTCATTTCCTTCTAGCAAGTGTACTTACATCACATCATCTACTTCTGTCCTGCAGGGCTGAATTATATTTGTATTATGTGCTTCACTACTTTTCTTGTAGGACTTTTGGAGTTAATACATATACCAGTGTCTGTAATTCTTTTTGCTATAATAGCCACATATAATAGCTGTTAGATGACAAAATTGGGTCAATTCTGTTTTCACAGCGTCCCTTTCAAGTGGTTACTGTTTAACCCGGTTTAGCAGATCACTTGCTAATATTGATTAACCAGCACAAGTATTTATTTTAATGGTGCTCTCCCTTTCTTCAGATTTTATTGGTAAAGGCATTTTTGGAGCCGTGAATGACATTTAACGCTGACACAGTTACCAGGCAACAAAGAACAAAACAGACTCAGATGTATTTCTCTGTCCAGGCCTAAACATGTTATATAATTAATGTAAAAAAAATAAAGAAGTTAAGAAATCCTTGTATCATACATTTGAAGCAATTATATTGAGGACAACATACAGTCTTAAATCATAAATTACATGAAGCTATATGCTCATGTTGCATAATTTCTCTTAATCCAGAGAAATTGTGAGCAGCTAAATGAGTATCTTCATCTTTAGTAATCTTGCTGTAGCATTAGCTGAGACTGGAGTAATATTTGTGACCACATCTTAAAAATTTTCAGCACCATTAAAATAAAATACATTTTTGAGGTTTATGATTTGGCTGATCTATGCTAGCACGTGATCTTGTGAACCTGGGTAAACAGTAACCGTCACACAGGAAAGACTGTAAAAACACAACTGACCTCATTTCTCCTCTAGTGACATGACAGGAAGACCATGTATTATGGGGCTACAACTTCATAGCTCTATGTGTAGCCATTATAGTAAAAAAAAAAAAAAAGAATACTGTTGTATTTGTTTACTCTGAAAGTTTTGCAAGACTACAAGTGGAGTGTATATACTAAACCCTCAAGGGTGGGAGTGGAATACACCTAATTACACAGTAAACCAACTGTAAGGAACGCCCTGAGAAGTCAAGCAAGTGCACCAGAAGGAGGCAGTGACTGTTTCATTGGTCAATATCATACCTGGGATTCTACTGGTTGGGAAATTTTGACAGGGTTGTTTTACCAATATCTCAAAGCTAAAGCATATATCTGAGGGCAGAAGTTATGCAAGCAGTCAAAGAGCAAGGGAGTCAGTGAAACGGAAGCAGAGGACATTTGTGCAGACAGTTTTAGAGCAGGAGCAGATTTGGAACTGAGCAGGGCCTCAGCAAAATCTGTATGTAAAATGGAGAAGTAATGCTCTAAAATTGAAAGACCGTGTTCCTAAATAAAGACAGCAAAGTAACTCCATGACTGAGTAGTAAAATTTAGGATTACAGTTGTTGTCTTACCTCTTGGATGACTTTTTGTTGCTGGATCGAGGAGAGTCTTTATGTGAAGAACGTGAGGATGTATCTTTAGAGTATGATCGGTCAGAACGTTCTGATCTTTCTGACCGCTCTGAACGGGGTGAGGATGATCGTCCTCTTCTGCTGCCGGTCCGTGTCGGACTGGGTGACCCACTGTGACGCCGCTTCCTATCAACCGCAGGGGACAAATATCTGTCAGATAGGGAATTAAATAAATCCAGTGTTTTATGAAGTACACCGAAAGCTAGAACTACACCTTCACTCACTGACTAGCTTGACACCGCACTGTAGCCGTACTGTTGTCTTACCTGTCCTTCCTGGTTGGCGTGTCCTCCTTCTCTTTTTCCTTCTTTAACTCTTTCAACCGTGCCTCAGCTTTCTCCTTCTCTTTCTTCTCCCTCTCTTTCTCCCGCTCAAGTTTCTCCTTCTCTTTTTCCTAGAGAAAAGGAAAACAACAAATTACCTCACTGTCAAGTCCTGCATTTGATATATCATCTGTGGTCGAATTTGCAGAGCCTTGTTCAATACCTTTTGTAGTAGTTTGTCCCTGTAGTGCTCCACCTGCTCCTGAATGCTCTGGCCAGGCTTCTTAGGTCTTTTCCCGGACTCTAGCTCATCCTGGAACTTCATGACTTTAACCTGTGTAAAAAAACACAAGCAGCAAAACAGTTAAAACAATCAACACAGTATGATATGATGCCACATGCTGTTTGAGAATTGTGAAGAAAATGATAAGCACCTCTATCTCTCTGAGCTTGGTGCGCTTCTCCTCATTCATTTCAGACATCTTTGCCTTAATATCAGAGTCATCTCTGATGGGGTTCGAGTAACTTTGATTATCTTCTGATCGCGGGCTCCTGTCATCATCATCACTGTCCTCGTCATCCCTTCAGAGGAGGATACGGTTAATAAACGGTGCTCTGACATATTTGCAGGGAGAAAAAAAAATTCTCAAAAGAAAACTGTCCACAGCAAAAAGAAATAAAACTCACTTTTTGGTTTCTTCTGGTTGCTCAAACATCTCCCATTTTGAGGTTGTCACAGCTGAAGCGCAAACAAAAAGCATTAAGAATCAACAGGTAGGTACATATACTGGCAACAATAATGCCACTGATACCACTGCAACTGAGGTATGCTCCATTTCATTATATTACAAGTGAATAACTTAAACCCTTAAAAGTCTCACCTTGAGCCTCTAACTCTGCCTCGTCCACTGCTTCCCATTTTGAGGGCGCTACCTTGAAGGCTGTCTCCTTGGATGCATCAACTATAATAACCAGAAAAATAATACACTGAGTCACTGTGCAGGAACTTCTGGACTGACGTCACCATTAACAACCGCATTAAACATTTCGTGTCAATCCCTGCACCACTCACAAGGTATTCCATCTATGTCCTCTTCCATGGGCTTGATAGGAACTCCATCCAGGTCATCCAGAGGGGCTCCGTCGATTGGTGCCCCATCAATGTGCCCTGCGTCAATGGGCACCCCATCCACATCCTCCAGGGGAGTGCCATCTACGTACTCTCCTATTGGAGCCCCATCAATGTCCTCAGCTACCTCAGCCTGGGACAAAGACAGTAAAAAGAGCTTCAAGCGTCAGCAGGCGTTGAAAGCCAAGCTCATATTTGATACTTATTAGGGTATTGCAAGAGTTCAGTATTGCTAGATAACTTACCTCAACAACGAGGGTCACAGGCTCCTTCTCTGCAGCCAGATTAACCAGACCCAGGAAGATATTCTGCAGCTTGATAAGGAAGGGGTCTGGGTACACAGCCCAGTCCTCCCACGCCCGGAAACATGACATCACCCGTTGCTGTCAAAAAAAAAGGAATTGACTAAGTAACCTGGGTCATTAAAAATGCAAAAATCCAGCTCATTATTATCCAGAGAAAAAAATAGGTACCTTGAAGTTCTCACACTGAAGGTGGCCTTGTATCGTTTTGTATGTTGCGTTGAGGTCTGAGAAAATCTGGCAGAGCTTTGTCTCAAAGCTATTGAGAACAGGAAGAGAGCAATTATTTGAAATTTTAGAAAAAGAAGTAGTGATCTAGTTATCCTAGACAGAAAGTAGCAATAAGAAACAGCTTACTATTTTCTGTAGTAGGACGCATTGGATACTTTGGCAGAAGAGTTGTACAGCACATCAGAAACTAGATATAACCGTGCAATCTGAAACATCAAAGAGGAAAATACAAGTTAATGCTTCCAGAATAATATTCCAGGTAACTGGTTTTTGTACTTCTCTGTCCTTGTGATAGAGGGTCAGTGTTATGCTTTGCCTTCTTGGGTAGAGGAGTCTTTAGGATGGAGAGGGATTCTGTGATACACTCGACAATCTCTTCAGCAGCTTCAGCATGGCTGAGGCAGAACAGCATAGCTTCTGCAATATCTCCCCTCCTAGGAGTCAAACCACGGAGCATCTCCTCTAGTTTGTCCCGTTCCCTGTAGAAATTAATTAATAATCTGAATTATAATTACAGTTTCATTAACAGTAATGACTTTAACCCCACAATGATTTTGCAACTTGTTACTTTACTTGTATCAGAATGTAAAACAATAAAGGAAATGATCTTACTCTTCTTTCAAGCAGCCTTTCTTGCTGCCCTCCTCCTCTTCCTCCTCTTCCTCCCCATCATCATAAGGACCATGGAGATATGGATTAAGAGGTGGTGGACGCCAAAGAGAGCCATTTTTAAACATCCTAAAGTCGTCTGTTCGCCATTTGGCTGGTGCTTCACCCTGAGAGAGTAATAAATTACAGTAAATATAAAAAAAAAAACATGCTGGACTGTGATCCTAAAACATTATGGAACTTTTTTTGACGTCATTAAAACTAACTGTTTTTATCAAGAGGAAACCAACCTGTAGTATGGAGTAGAGCTTCCACCGGTAGTATACATGTGCTGGGCTCTGGTTCTCAAATAAAAACCTGAAAGAAAAGAACAAAATTCCCAACCATCACAACTCTGCATGAACAGCATGTTAACTACTAAACATATGAACAGTCATTACAAGTCTGATGTGCAACTAAACCGACCTGTACATGGGATTGTTGATTTCTCTGTTCATGATCATGGCTTCAAACATTGGGCCTTCACGCACCACAAACTCGATCATTCGGTGGATGAGAGAGAGTAAATTCCTACAAGAAAAACACAGTTAAAGCAAACGGATTCAGACTGGACGGACTGGAGCACTTCTAAAAGCCTGCCCATTAAAGATTAATTTATCCCTGGTGATTTGACACTCACAACAGCTGCCTTGCAAACAACATAAGGCATGTTTCACTAAGAAATGCTGCACGGTGTAGCTGCAGCTGTCATGTACATTACGATATCATTGAATAGTGCTGCTACAACATGCCTGGCAGAAGACACTGCCTAAATGATTTAGTCAAAGATAATATCTGGTTATTACTTCCTATTTATTTGGCAATATGAACCATCATCAAAGACTAAACTAAGGTTAAGTTGAGACATATAAATAGACAACTGTAACAGAGTGTCACAACACCAGGAATAAATTAACCGTAAGTATGACTATGCCTCTGGGCCTATGTATGAAAACAATAAATAAATGCTAAAAATCAAAACTTGAAATAGAATGATAATCAAATAACATCTAGTGACAGTTAAACATTCACACTGAATAAAAGCAACTAATCATTTTTTGAATTGTGTGTTAAAAAAAAAAAAAGTTCATCACATTCATGCCTGTGTTCACTGAGGCTACAGTGCAACTGCTTTTAATTACACTGCATTGCTTGCAACTCTTCTATGAAATCTGCCTACGTTTAAATTTCATAAAATTAGGAAGAAATGAAGCCGTTTAAGTTGGGAAAGTAGGAGCAAGACATTGATAAGACACTGTATGAACGGTAACATTCTGTCAGTACAATGCCTTTCAATTCCCACTCATCTCCTGACTGGCGTGAAGTGAGAAAGCAGTACAGGATTCTTGGCCTGAAATAGATTAAGTAGGTTATCTACTAGTGGAGTTGGTACTGACTGAATACAGTGCAAATGGGATCACTAAAGCTCTGCGGTGACAATTTTTGGGGAAATAAATGGTGCAGGCTGCATACAGTGAACCTAAATTGGCCAACAAGACAAAGGATGTCTTTCATTTGACAACACATCACATTTACTTGTATTGGAGCCGATCGTACCAATGACGGGGTAAAATTCAGTATACTTTCCCAATCCATCCCATGATGCTTTTCAGGTCCCTCGCTGCTGCAGACAGTTCAACTTGTGCTGCTCACCAAGGCCAATGTCAAAGGTCATATATAGACTAATGCTGGCAGGTTTGGATTTGTTGGCAGGGGCCAGATTTACTGAGCTCCCGATAAAGTGACAGAGGCCAAGGGGGTAGACGGTCTGAGTGAGCAATGGTCAGAGAGCAGTTCTCACAACTACAGACCTACAATCAGCAGACCATGTATGTAGCAGAGTACCACATCACTAAAGTTGAGCATCACAATTAAATGTTCATGTATGGAGTGGAACTGTGAAAGTAATGATATTTGGCGGCTCTAAATAGCATATTTAATAAGCTCTACAATGATGTTTAGCTACATATTTAAAGTAAATATGAATGACGGTGGGAGGTGAAAGAGCAAAGTACGAAACAGACTTGTCAGTCAGTATTATTCTATGTACTAGTATGAGGACATTGTACAATTGCCTCAACCATTGCTCATCCACACTGACCAGCCCCCTGTAGCATGCAGTGATCAACTGATCAAACTTTTAGCTTCATTATGGGATGTTTTTTTCTAAGTTTGTACACCAATTTAAAAAAAGAAAAACATGTACCTTTCTGTTGGGATAACCACTTTGACTATGGCTTGCGACAGAGTCTGTATATGAAGTCACATCAGATAATAAACATAGAATGTGAGTATTGTTAAAAAGGCAACAGGTGAAAAATATAAAAAATGCATTGAAAAGTGCAAAAAACAACAATTTTCCTTCACTGCTGTCTGTTTTTCTGTTTTACTAAAGGCCAAACATACCTGATACTTTACCACACTAGCCATAAACACCTTTCTAAAACACTGAGCATTTTGCACACGCTAACAGTTCATTATACCCACACTTCCATATGCTGTGCAACTACTTACATTCAGTCAACAAGACAAAATCTATCACTTACAGAAACTAGGAGTAAAACCTGTGCTGACTACTCCTTACAAAGGCTAACATCTTACCACCACAATTAACAAAACACTGCCATAACGCATGAGAAAATCCTAGGCTGACATATCGAGTTACCTTCTCAAACTCCTCCTTGTTTTTGGGTGGAGGGAGCAGGGGGGCATTGGGGTTCTTTAGCCTCTCCCGGGGCTGTGCATTGAAGGGTAGGCCAGAGGGAGGCGGTGGGAGTGTATGCTCCATCATGGAAGGAGGGATGTAGATGGGATGAGGTGGAATGGGCACACCTTTGCCCCATCCTAATTTCATCTCAAAGTTCATTATCATCTTTCCTATAATGGGAACAAATATATAATTATGTATATAGACATACAAGGACTGGAAAGAGGACCAGTGAGTCAATTATTCATTTATTTCTAAAGAAATACAGCTTTGTACCATTTAAGTTCTTGAGTGCTCGCTCAGCATCCCTCCTGTTCATGAAAGCCACAAAGCCACAGTTCCTCTCCCGAGCCCTTTCCTCATCTGTCCTCGGCCACATGATTTTCACACTGGCCAGTGGGCCGTAGCGACCAAACTCTTGACACAGCATCTCCTCATTCATCTAAAACATAACAATACAGAAAATTAACACTTCATATATTGAATTTAAGGAAACATTTGCAATAGTATATGAACTTGAAATTAAGGGTATATACAGCACAATTTCTATAAATAAGCCTACAGGGCAAAGCAAGAGGCTCATGTCAAGCCCTGCCTTTTCACAACAAAGCTTGGTCTATCAGTGCTTAAATCCTACACATTTGTGTACAAAGTCACCTGTGGATTGATGTTTCCAAGGTACAAGTTAGTAGTGGATGGATCTCCGACATCATGGGAACCTGGCGCACAATCATCCAAAACTGCAGACACAGAGAAGAGAAAAGAATTTCCTGCTGTTGTCTGACAGGATAACACATGTTCTTGGCAAGATGCAGATATTCACAGCCACTGTATTAAGTCAAAATTACCACTGGACGGACGGTTTCTTCTTGAAGAACCATCCGCTAAAAGAAGCAGAAAAGCAGTATAAATTTTGTTTCAGGGTATAAGTGGACAAAGGGGTAGGGAGTGGAGTAAGGCGTGCAGGGCAGGGCCATTCCAGGCCAAGTTAGTGTATGTACTACAGTAAAAGCTCTTACATGAGCGTCTTCCGTCCATGCCCGAGAGAGGTTCGAAGCGACTGACACGTCCTTTCATCTTGTGTCTCTCATCCCTTTCTTCCTGTATTCTGGAGAAGAAAAAAACAGAACACACTACACTTAAGTACAAACTATGTCAAAATTATTACATCTTCTATAGTTTCAGAACTATACCATAATACTTGTCAAACTATAATTTTCACCACTACAGTCAGTTAAATCTTGAACAAATTTCTGTAGTGAAACTTACTGTTTCAGTTCTTCTTTGAAGAGCTCCAAGTTACTCTTCTTCTTCTCCTTTTCAGTACTTTTCTTCAAAGTCTGAAACAGAGAGGAAAATACCAGCAAAACATTTTTAAACTACATCAATAATAAAAGTGGCTTCTTGCTGACTGTAATAGTACTTACATGTCTTTTGTCTAATGCTAAAAACTGAGGTGGGGTTTCCAAAGGCAATATGTTTTTTGGTTGGGTCTCAAAACGTGACTTCGGCTTGTACAGTTTTCCTCTCTTTTCATCAGCAGCTGTTTCCTCTGTAAGGAGAAAGCATATGTTTGTTTCAAGTTTCACTGGTTTTGCATTAGTATTTCACCTTTCAATTCAGACGTTGCTGTTAACTGTTCTTGTGCTTTGACATGTCATGCTAACCATTTTGGAAATACACAAATCATTTTCTGTACCTTTTGTTGCATTTGCAAGACCTCCACGGACAAAGGCCTTGACTTTGCCCTCACCCCCGCCTTCAAAAGCAGCTAGAAACTCCTCATAAATCTCTGCTGCCGCCCGTTCATCTTCCTGAAAACAAACCATTATCAGTGTAAACAAAAACACACTTAAAGAAGCATCTTACTGATATTTATCAATAATAATCTAAAAACATTCTTGAATAGGAAATCCATGCTTACTTTTTTCTTTATATCATCTTGTTCCTTCTTGCTTAGGGTCCTCTTTGCCACTGCCATTTTGCCAATACTGAAAGATTTCAGTTTGCTCTCAAGCAGCGCCTGTGGATGTAAACAATGCACGGTTGGCTTTCAACAGGTAATTTATTAGCACACAATTTAACTCTTAATCAGCTGCATTAGCACATCTTGGCCACCACAAACATTACAACTGCGTCTAGTAACGTCGACTACTGTTAATAATATGAAATCAATACGTGACAGTTATCATGTTGGTAGACAAGTTTCGCGGGGTCCATTACCGCAACTCCACGCAGCATTAAACTGTAGGTTGTGATTACTCGTAGCCTGCGATCACTGCCCACATCTTAGATGGTCACTATCTGTGCTGCATTTACTGCATGTTTACTTTACTGAGGTGCAGCTGGACAACATGAAATGGATGCAACTGAACAAAATTAGCCAGAGGCCTAACAAATCGGTTATTGCTGCAGCGCCACCGACTGCATGCATTACGCTAAGCGGCGAATGACGGTTACAAGGAGCTAACGCTGGGATACCGTTAGGCCCGAGTTCCAAAATATTACCTTTCCTATTTCTAAACGCGGGTATATAACAGCCAGACTTCGTTGTGAAGACGCGCTATGTCCGTATCAGGTGGCAGCCATCAATATCCAGATAGTTTAGACTAGTCCTGCAGTGGTAGCCGATTCTTTAGCTTTGCTTAGCTAAATTAGCCAGTGTGGAGAGCCACGGTTAGCTTCAGCGCGGTAGTAGTTAGCTAACATTGTTGCGTACACTCGTAACGCTGCCCCCTTCCAGGTTGCAACTATGCTAACTAGCCAGGTTATTCAGACATAATATCATTTACACAATTTCCATTACAACAGATAAGACCTAGCTAACACAAGTACAAAGTGTAAATTTCACCTTAGCGCTAGCTTTTTGAGAGCCACCAGGCGCTCGGTCCGCCATCTTTTGTGGTACTAAAATAAAATCGATCATCGAGCAGATGATAGCGGTGAATATGAAAGTTCAGGCGATGCAGTCGATCAACGAATCAACGATGACTATTATTTCTCTTTTTAGCGTTTGGTAACCATTTTTTCTCGAAAATTACACTACCACGAATAAAACAGCCGAAGTGTTTGGAAAAAGTCCAATAATTAGAAGTTGGAAAATATGTAGTTTTATATTATTATTATTATTCATGTTGTTTTATCATTATATCACAAAATACAAGAAAATGACCGAATAGCTGCATCGGCATCACAATTGACTATAATCTGTAGTTATTTAATTTTATTTAGCTAAGAGAAAAATACAGAATTTGAGATATGTTGAAACTGCTAATACCATAATTATGTCAACAGATGGCGCTCTTGTTCTATCTCCAGTCAATTTTTCTAACCTGTTCTTATTCTGACAAGCGACTGTGATTTCAAATGCCACAGTTTTTAATTGTTACAGCTGTGAGACGCTGAGCTGCGTCATCTAGTTTAGAGTAAGCCATTTATAAAGTCTCCTCCATATGTATGTATATGGTCCAGATTGATTGGACTGTCAAACTATGCATATCAGTCCCACTTCTTGAGTCAAGTTTATTCATGCCATCTCCTTCAAGGCTTTTTGAGGCCAGGTGCCGCATGAAGCTACCGTGAGACCCCACACCCTCCCTTGCGCGTCTTTAATCCTTTTTTTTTTTTTTTTTTTTTGGAAAAGCATCACCCTGTGTTCCGTCCCTCCTACCACGCCGAACAGACGCTATATTCATCTGCTGGAGCTTGCAGTTGCTGAAACTCCCTGCAGGAACTCCTGGGTACTTTTCCCCCACCGTTTGAGCTGCTGTAGCACAATGCCATTCATGCCACGGAGCGAAAACAGGCGAAGCTCCTGCTCCGTTTACCCAACAATGTGGAGAACATGCAGTCTTTTTTGCGCATGGACTCTACTATTCTTGACAGAAGTCTGTGCGCAGTCCCAGCGGAGGTACACCTTTTATTTACTTACTTTTCAAATTCATGTGAAAGATTTATGAGGAGAAAAAAATATAAGCAAGGTGTCAAGGATCCCATGCAGGCTGTGGAGAAGGAGCTGGAGTTGATAGAGGAATATTCTGCAGTCTGGGCTATCAGGACATATGGCGCATTGGCGAGGAATGAAATAATCAACAACAGATTGTCATTTACGTGTCTTTTTTTTTATTGATCGTCATCATTTGATATTTATAGAAAACATTTTTCCCCCCTCAGACCAATCTTCACATGTGGAGGAAACATCACAGGGGAGTCTGGAGTAATCGGGAGCCAGGGCTATCCAGGAGTTTACCCTCCAAATACCAAATGTGTGTGGAGAATCACAGTGAGTCCCATTATATATTCACGTTTTGCTTTCCCATTAAAGCCTAGAAGAATGATGACAAAACTGTTAATTCAAATGATAGAAAGCAGCTGCACTGTATAATAGTATGAGGCTCTTTGGCTCAGCCCAAACTCCCAATTTCCTTCTAAAAATACTTAACCACAGTCAGCTTCGGGCAATTTTTGCTGACTGGCTCTTTAACATTACTGTACTTTGAAGCTGATGGTGTAGCTGGAACATTTATAACCGGATCCATAAGTACAGTATGAGGTTTAGCAAATGATATATGCTGTGGAAGACTCAGTCATGACTGAAAGTTTTTTTTTTTTTTAAATATTACTCAATAATAACATCCATAATAAGAAATTTGTCCTTGATGCCCTCTGTGATTTTCCATCCAGGTCCCTGAGGGCAGGGTGGTGGTATTATCATTCCGCTTTATTGATCTGGAGAATGACAACCTGTGTCGCTATGACTACGTGGATGTTTACAGCGGCCATGTCAGTGGGCAGAGGCTCGGTCGCTTCTGCGGGACGTTCAAGCCAGGGGCCCTTGTTTCGACAGGCAACAAGATGCTCCTGCAGATGGTTTCTGATGCCAACACTGCTGGGAGTGGTTTCCTTGCTGTTTTCTCTGCTGCTCACCCACATGAGAGAGGTAGGCAAACATGGGAAGAAGAAGCTGGGAATAAAGGTCCTGGCAGGCTTCTTCTTAGCGTTGCTGTCTTACTAAAAGCTGTCAAGGATGTGAAGGGTAGCAACTGTGTAGAAAATGCCCTCCTGCTATCCAAGCGTGTAACACAAAGCCACGTGGGACTGTGTCAACATGAGTGGCTTCGCTGAGGTCACTGCATCGTACCACAATGACCAGACAGAAATAGAAAAAATATACTTTCCTAAGTAGCTTTGGCATAATACATTGAATCACATTCAGCACACACATGCAGACACATTAAAACAAAAGGAAGCACAGTTTTGTTCTTCTGCTCGGTTAAAGCCGGTGACCTTTGAGGGTTTCATTTGTCTGAGACAATGCTTTGGGTTTAAAGTTCACTTGGACAAGAAGAGAGCTGCATGTCAACTGTTCTCACGGTGTGATGTGGAACTTCTCACTGATGTTTTTTGGGAGCATTCCAGTAGAAAGCACAAGTCCTCTCCGCAGTGTCCTATCTACTGTTTTTCGTGGAATTTTAATGGATAGTTCTCTGCAGCCAACGAGCTGACAGCTATAATGGACAATGCCTATTAACCTTGCTTGACAGGAGACGAAAGATAGGCTGTCATTAAACATGATTAACACCCTACAGCACAACGTGTCCTACATTTGTCAAGTGTCTGTTTTTGACTGAGCTAAATTCTTACTTTAGTGATGTTGGAAAGGAAACATCAGTTCAAGTGTATGTTTTTTAAACTGCACACATGACCCATGAGGCAAGAAGAGCTCCTGTTAAAGTAGATGAGTGCTTAATAGCATGGTTACATAATTGACTCACCATTTTAGCCATTAAAAGGATGAAAAATAAGATCTTGTACATTTTTGGCAAGCAGCAGGAATGGTCTTTTGCTGATTAATGCTGCTAATGATCATGATCTCTCCGAAGGGGATCAGTACTGTGGAGGCAGACTGGACAAGCCCTCTGGGACTTTTAAAACACCCAACTGGCCAGAAAAGGACTATCCAGCTGGTGTCACCTGCTCCTGGCATATAGTGGCACCAAAGAACCAGGTTAGAGATTCAATGTTCAAATCTAAGTGTGACTTTTTGATGGGAAAATGACTCAACAATGATCCCATTGAGCAGCTTACGTGCTGCTTACCTACCTGATAAAGAGCCTATTACAAGCTTTTTTCCCTAAAAGAGGATTTCTCCTGCAGATTATCGAAGTGAAGTTTGAGAAGTTTGATGTGGAGCGAGATAACTACTGCCGCTACGACCATGTCTCAATTTTCAACGGGGCAGAAATAAATGACGCAAAGCGGATTGGAAAATACTGCGGAGACAGCCCCCCAGCGTAGGTGATTTCTGTCAAGATTCAGTTCTCGCTAAGGCGTCTGTCCTGTGACTTCATCTCATGTTATCCTCAGCCTAATTTTCTGTGTTGTCATGCAGGCCGGTGTTCTCAGAGGGGAATCAGCTGCTGATCCAGTTCCTGTCTGATCTCAGTCTAACCGCTGATGGATTCATTGGACACTACAAGTTCAGACCAAAGAAATTCCCCACTACA
The DNA here is from genome assembly GCF_022539595.1 of Amphiprion ocellaris. Taxonomy (NCBI): domain Eukaryota; kingdom Metazoa; phylum Chordata; class Actinopteri; family Pomacentridae; genus Amphiprion; species Amphiprion ocellaris. The sequence continues at coordinate 17,414,336 of NC_072787.1, read as the reverse complement.
ACAATACCACCCACCACCACCACTCAGCCCGTCACCACCAGGCCCATACGTAAGCAGCAACTTGTTTCCAATGAAAAACAGTAGAAGACTTAAAACATCTGCGTTTGTTCATGTAACTATGAGGCATACTGGCTTTGTACTACTGGATACTCTTGCTAACATGTGAAGTTTATCTTCTGGTTGAAACATAAGGGGGGTTTGGATTTTTCCTACAATAGCCGATCAATAGCAGATTAAGTAATAGTCCAATATGACTGTGAGTACAACTCCCCCTTTATGCTGCTTATTGTTCTGAATTTAGTCAGAGCTTTTTCACTGTAGTTAAAAGTGGACAGTTGAATGAAAAAAGTCAAGCAAAAAACTGTATGTATTCACAATTCAGCCTGCAGTTGTGATGCATTAGTCTCTTCTAGGGATAAACCGATTATCGACCTGGCCAATTAGTGTGGCTGATATTTGGCATTCTTTACGATTATCCATACTGGTATTTTTATTGACTGATTATTGAAAAATTAAATGTGTTCCTGTAGTATCAGAAATGTCTCTCAAGCAGAAACTGCAAAAAAAAAAACAAAAAAAAACCCCAAAACACAAGCTTTTGCCACAAACCAGGAAATTAGCTGCTCTCACAGTGGCTAAGGCTAACGGCTAGCGGCTAAGTTAGAAGGCAGCCACAAAACTACCCTGAAACAGAGTCTGGAAAACAATAACTAATAATGCTTTATTATGTGGACCTTAGTGGGCAATAAAGGTGATAAAAGAGTGAAAGATTAATAAAATATAGAACAGCAGACAGAACTGCAAGATGCAAAGTGATCAGTCTCAGTCGATCGTACATAAACAGAGGAGAGCGTCTTAAACACTCCTATTTCTATTTTACACATTCAGTTATAGTCACCCTTATTAATGAAGAAGCCTAGTTATGAATGACAGGTTCTCTACTATCACATGGTGTTAAAATATTCCATTCAACATATATCGGTTCCAAATATCGTGATCTTTCTTGTCATCATCATCGGTATCGGCCCTGGAAAACCCATATCAGTCGATCCCTAGTCTCTTCAGTGCAGTGAGTCAAAAGAACATACAGTACTTAGGACTTAAAAGATGCAGCCCAGCACTGGTTCAAACACAACATATGTTAAAACTGTGTGTTTTGCTCACATTCCTTTCATGCAAAGTGTACATAAGTTAATATAGAGTGTGGGCGTGTGTGTGTGCACTCGCAATCACAGCTCATTTTCATACTCAAACTCACATTCCCACGCACTGTTGTTTTTTCCCCTTAGCCAGTCCAGGTTATTTTGGCATCTCCCTGCCATGATGTCATACTGTGACACTGCTTTCTGGTCGGCTTATCTTAACCGACTTTTCCCTCTCCAGAAAGAAAAATATTTAGCCAGCCACCCTGTATTTTCTTTAAGCCTCCGTCCTTTCCTTTATGGACTCTTTACTATCTCAAACTCGAAAAACAGATGTTCACTTGTCACATTATCTGGCTTTTCTACACATTATACACATTGTGCATTGTCTCTGAGGTCGACAGCCGCTCATTTGGAGAGGCTCTTGTGTTACCGAGAATATCCAGTAAATAAACCACTGGGGAAGCAGATGTGACCATAACTTACATGCTTGCATCACTGGCAGGCAAAATTACAGAGATTGAATTATCTTTTGTGTGTGCGTGTGTGTGTGTGTGTGTCTTCGCAGCGCTGAAGTACTCTGTTGCCCTTTGCCAGCAGAAATGTAAAAGACGAGGAACACTTGAGAGCAATTACTGCTCCAGCAATTTTGGTAAGAGCATCTGTGCTTATTGCAATTAATCTAATACATTCTAGTGTTTTTGTATTGTTAAACAGATCTGCTGGTACAAAAATACTAATGGTGAAGTACAGATACTCAGAAACAGACCCCATGCTGCAGTTCACAGTCCCGATCATGTCACTATCTTTGCTCTTTTGATTTTTCCCTGCTCATCTGAATGACTTCCTTGATAGCCTGTCAGGAACTGAAGGACTGTATACAGTCGGGCTCAGTTACCTCCAGTGTAAACACTAACACACACACTCAGCCACTCACTGTACGTAAACCGGCAATAAATGAACGTGTTGATTCAGCCTCGGCCTCCGTTCACTCCTCTCCCGCTCTCTGATTTTTTTCCCCACTGAGATGTTTACTGCATGCATTAGATTGGCATTTCAAAGAGTTCACTTGGATTTACATCAGGAACTGAGGAAAGGCAAGTGATGTGGAAAAAGCCGCCTGTGGTGATGTGGTGGCGGAATCATCGCACCATACGTGACACTGCATTTTAATGAAGTGGCGAGACAGTAGGCTGGAAACAGTTTGTTCAATTGACACTTGTGACATTTGGTGTTGTTTTAATTCAGTTAATTCTGCACTTTGAATTGTCAAAAAGTGTTCACTAGTTGATGTAACAGTAGCAACAGATGCAATAGCACAAAGGAAATGGCAGACCTCTGGCTGCTCTCATCTGTCAGGAAATGAAACAGGCAGTAGGCCCATGTGAAGTCCAGACATATTGGTACCATCAGTGTAAAGAATCCCGTTTATGGTGAACAAGCTGTGATTTTATCTCACTCCACTGGCCTGTCGCTGCTAAATATCACGTCTGCATGAGTCAAACTGTACTTTCGGTGCTTTTGGAGACCTGGTCAGACTAAACAAGGGCTGACTGAAACTTATCCATGCGCATTGGTCATATTGTTTGTCACTTTGAGGCAGAAAAAAAACAACTGCAGACAAGTTGGAACTCTGTTCTGATCAATTAAGCTGTAAAACTGCGCCTCTTTTGTTAGTAATTTTGTACACAGAAGCTGTCTACTGAGCGATTATGCTGTTGTGCATTTAACTTGGTCCCACTGGTAAAGGCTGGAATTGCTCATATTTGAAAGTTAGTACAGTAAATGATATCTGTGATGTTGCATTCTGGGTTTATGAGAAGGAGGTCAGAGGTCATGGATGGAGGAGGGAGCTGTAAAAAGGTCAGAAGTTCAGTGTTGATATCCTGTAAGGAAATGCTGGGAGTCTGTGCTGTTAATTCTCACTGACATTTTTACAGACAGGCTACACTTCAAACACTAGGAACTGAAATGTAGTAGGTACATTGTTTGCATTTCTCTCAGATTATCAATGATAAGAATAAAAAGCAGATTTCCTTCACTGTATCTGTTTCTATGTTAAATCCCCCACTGTGAATTCCAGGATTCCTTTTGTCTATAACATTTGGTGTTAATTCTTCACATTCAACATTTTTAGCCCCTTACATTTTGAAATCTACTCCTGATAGGAAACATAGACTTACATTTACTTCGGCCTACAGCATAATAAGCTGGAAAAGTGCTGTATTTAAAGACTCCCTCCGATGAAAATCAAGTCTTTTACCTTCTTAACATGTACGTATGGTGTTTTTTTATATGCTAGAAGACATATCATGAGCAAAATAAGCAGTCAGTGCAATCACTTAGAATTTCAACCTTGAAGCTGCAGTGTAAAGAAGAAAAAAGACAGATTCTCATTGGTTTCTGGTTTGTAGTATGTATTGCTGACTTACTGCAAAATGACAACTTGCCACTGTGTAGCGTTTGGTAGTGTTAGCAGTGTTTTAGCAGGTGAGCTGGTGTGCTAGAGCTGACCTGACTGGGGAGAGATAGGGGAAATAGAGGCAATGACCATGTAGCTCCACACATTGTGCGATGTGAAGTTGCTTTAAAGCCATTTTAAGGAATGAGGGAATCATTTTTGTGGAAAAAAATTCTAAATATGTAACATTGATACAATCAGATGAATTTTAGGTGTTAAATTAACGGCTGGAGACTAAAAGCAGCTGGAGAATGTAAATGCTTTGTAATGATGAGCTAAAATGAGTCAGTAACATCTTTTACTTCTTGCTGACTATCCAAAGTCTCATTATGCTACAGTTGTTACTGTGCTTGTAAGATTTGGCTTTTGTTTAAACAATAGCAACGCCTGCCAAAGTAGTAGACAATGACCTTGCAGTTCATACTAATGAAAATGTCTGGATCTTGTTTATGAGAGTGTATTAACTGTTGTATTGATTCCTAGGTAAGGATACGTGTTTTCTTATGTGATGTATGGTGTTTTTCTTGGTAAATTACAGCACTTTTGTGTGCTTGATGTCACTTTTCATCCCTTCTTTTGTGTGTCTATGACAGTGATAACTGGGACTGTCATTACCGCGGTGATTAGAGGAGGAAGTATGTACGCCACCATTTCTATCATCAACGTGTATAAAGAAGGAAGTCTGGCAATCCAGCAGGCAGGAAAGACAATGAGCACCAAGATCATTATCCTGTGCAAGAAGTGCCCGTTTATCAGAAGAGGTGAGTGCACAGCATGCTGGGGAAATTTAATTGGCTCAGTGTCCTTGAGGAAATAGTTTCTGATGTATGAAGAAAGAAACAAATGAGCCATTATCTAAATGATGGTAATCACTGTGCACTTCCTGGTTGACTGTTTTGAATAACCTATGGCTCTGAGTTTGCCTCCTCTGCTGTGCCGTCATGCTCGGCTGACGGATCGAAGCGTTAGGTGAGCGGCAGAACTCACTGTCCAAACAGTCAATGAAACTCAAAATATGTTTATATGCGTGCGTATAAACATACAGCATACAGACCTGCCACGTGCGGTTTCTCATATTCGGCCTCCCTGAATGTCTCTGCCGTTTCCGCCACTGCATTCAGGTTTTCTTTGTGTGACCTCACCAGGCTTGAACTACATCTTCATGGGCCAGGTGGACGAGGAGGGCCGGGGAAAAATCGCCCCGCACCACTTTGTCATGGCGTTTAAGACGAAGAACCAAAAAGGACTGAACGTTCTGAAAAACAAGCAGTGCTGAGTTCCAGTAGCTCTGAGGATCTCCGTGGAACCGCTCTGCCCGAGGCTCAGCTGTGGATGGAAACAATTAAGCTAAAAAAAAACAAAAAACAAACTCTCCTTCTCAACAAAAACAACAACAGAAAACACAGAATCTGCATGATTCATTCATTTAAGGGGAGCTGAGATTGGCATGTTGTTAAGTTTTGGGAACAAACAAGAAAATCAGAAATGTGTCTTCTGTTAAAAAAGAGCTGTCTGTCAATCTGTTTTGCAGCCTCAGTTTAATCAGCTGCAAAATTAGTTGAAATTTCCACCTCTATTCTCGGACCGTTCCCTGCGTAGTCACATTCCTGTCACGCTCCGAGCAGGGAATTAAATTGTAGCCAGTAACTGGAGCCAAAACTGGGGAATAGTACAGCGATTCATGGACATGTTTCATAAGTCAAACATTACTTGAATTGTTTAAGAATTTCACAGTACACATCTGTTCTGACATCGCATAGTGGCGCTTTTACCCTCAAATTATTTTCTATTCTGTGTTTCAGTTTTTCCCTTTGAGGCTGTAGAGCACAGTGTGGATAAAGACTCTAATGCAGTAAACAAAGATATCTGTCTGGCAGAATAGTCTTAAATTTTATGATTAATATCAATGGGGGGATTTGTTGCAGCTGATTGTTGTAGTTTTAATGACGGTGTAGCAGCCTGCCATTAATTTCCTGTGTTCAGTTTTAATGGGCAGGTTTGGAAGTTTTAAAATGTGGTGATTAAAGTGCAATATTTAATATATACATGATTCTTTTAAAAGGATTTTCTGCTGGTTTTATGTGAAACAAATGAGGATCTTCCTAGCTGAAGCTTTTTTTTTCTTTAGTTTGTTTATGGATGCAAAGCACCGCCGTCATTCACTTACTGTCATTGTTTTTAAAAGGCAAAGACATGAAATGAAAACTATTTTCATATGAAAAAGTCTATGAATATTATTTATATTTTATTGTGTTCATCTGCCCAAATAAAAACTCCTTCAACATTTTCCTTTTTGCTTGTCTCGTTGCACAAGAACTTGGAGCTGGAAGCTGAAAAATGCCAAATAATATTTGAAGGGATGTGTTTAAAGCAGCCGAGGCAACTGTGCTCGGCTGAGCATGAGAATAGATCAGGGGTGTGTAATGTGACTCTCACGTGGACCCGACCACAGGGGAGTTGGCTGAACATCGACTGTTTTCTGGCTCTCACACCTGTTGTAGCAAAAACAAAAAACCAAAAACAAAAAAACAAAAAAATCAATTTTCAAGTAGAAATATCAAGGCACTTGGCTTGTATTCAGCAAAATGTCTCTCCTCTTTATGCCATTAAATCTCCAGCAGGTCAAATTTTTCCACAAATCTTTATTTAGCTTTCTGTTGAAAACAATGGCTTTGATATTTACAAACGAGGTTAAATAGCTGAATGATAGATATAAGGAAGGGCCTGAGTCTGGAGGCTTTGGTGGTGAATATATAATTATCTAGTTCCAGGTTTAAAAGTCGCCTCTGTGACTCAAAAAGAGCAGAGTTTGTTTTTTTCTTTTTGTTGCACATGCTCGGGTCACACAGCATCCCAGATAAACAAGAAGCAAAGGTTTTCTCAAAAGGCAGGGAAGGGAAAGAGCAACTAGTCTGTTTGTTTTTTTTTTTAGCTCCTTGGGTAGAACATGGCGTATTTGGACGTCCGGAAACCTAACAGGTCCCTCATCTCGTTGCGAAACTTGGACAGATCTTGGCGCAGATCGTTCAGGTTTTCCACCGTTGCCTGGTCTGTGCTCTGCATCTTCTGCCGCGTGGAGGTCAGATAGCGGTGAACCAGACAGCACATGATCTTCTGGTAGTTCTCGTCTCGCTTCTGCTTCAGGTTCTTCCACTCCTGGAGGGAAAGGACAGGGAAGGAATTCAGACGGATGAAAACATTCTGCACAAAGCCCAGATGGTCATTTGTTTAAGATTAGAGGAAGAGATTAAACTGAAACTCAAAACCTGTCAGCATGTTATGCTTAAAAATATTGGCAAAATTGCACCATTAAAAACAGAGAAAAACATCAGATTTTAAACTTTTGGAGTCCTTCTCATGAGTTTTGTTGGAAGACTTACCAAATCAAACTCTGAGAATCACTTTATTTAAAAATGTGTAAAAAAATAAATAAATAAATAAATAAAAATTGTCCTAACCAGACTCTGTATAAAACAAATTCTGCACTCATTGGTCACTGCAATAGTGACAAAACTTCAGAGGCAAAAAACCCCAAAAAAATCACACCATTTATCAGAGCCACAAACTGTCAAAACAAATCACATTTTTCAGCACAGTCCTTGAATCACTTCTCTGATGTCGCATTCCATTGGGAACATAATACAAATCTATGCTTATAATTATGATAATTTATCAAAATTACTTAATTCTACATGTCTCATTAAAAAAAAATTCCCAAAAATAAACCTTTCACACAAACCAGATTATGTATAACACAAAAATGCCATGTAAATTTAGAGGAATTTTGGCTGAACTGGGTTGAACTGCAGGCAGTGTTTACACAGAGCAGAGAGGATACAAGTTAACAAATGAAAAATTTAAGCTGTAAAATATCTATAGTGTGTAGTCACCATTTAGTCACCTGATATGTTGTACCTGTTGGTTCCATTTCCCCTCCAATATTATTAAACTTATAATCAAAGAAATACCTCTGTTTCTTTTTTCTTTTACTTTTTTTTGCATTAAAACTGTTGTATTACATCGCTGACATTTTTGAGTTCTCTCTACTTCTTGTCATGGTTGTGCTGCTTTCATAGAGGTGTAAAACTTCATATTGCTGTGAAAAATGAGCCCACAGTGAACGAAGCTGTGACAGGAGTAAAATATGCTGAGAAGCTGGTGGGGTTCAAAGGGCTAAATTTATCAGAAAAAATCATCAAAATCACATTTTTCACAATTATGCTTAAAACCATTGCTATATTTACGGTTGTGACAGTCTAGTCTCTCACCTTAAGGCTATTCTGTCTCTTCACTTTGCCCTTTGAGGTGTGTGAGCAGATCCACTTGCTCATGCTGGTCAACAAGTAGCAGACGGTCTTCGGGGAGGGCAGGATGTTGAACGGAGGAGGCAGGGTACACTTGTCATCGAAGTAGCTAAGCCACAGTTTGGCCCGAGCAAACTTCCACTCCTTATCCTCGTGATTCTGCAGAGGAACACATGAAAGAAGGGAAACTTTCACACACTTAACTTTCTCACTACGGGAGGAATCTTGAAAATGCAAAACCACCATTTCTGTGGAAATCCTTTGGGGGGAGGTTTTTCCAAAGAATAAGTTGTTGTGTTTAGTATAATCAAGATGAAAAACAGTTGGGAAAGGGAGCAAAAAATGTGCAGCGGGGTTCCAAAGAAAGAAACCATTTAACATCTGTGCAACATTTCAGGGTGACTTAGAGCATAATTGAATCTAAACAGTAAATGAAAACAGTTGCAACTTTTAGATCCAAGATGAACTGAACTTGGCCTTGACAACACTGAGAAATGTCTGTGCCAAAGAGTTTTTCGCGCTTACGGCAATTTGTCTGAAGCTTTTATGGAGCATTGCAACCAGCAGCTTGGTCAGCACGATAACCACCACGATGTTGTAGGTGCCGATGATCATGGCGCCCACAAAAGATCGCAGCTCCTCCGTGTAGCTGATGCGGGTGACGAAGAGTGCAACATGTGCCAGGGAGAAGATGTACCAGAACAGGGCGTAGCAGGTCCCCATAAACCTGGAAAAACAGAAGGACATGTTAACTGGCATTTGGACCACACATCTGTTAAACGCATTTCATAATACGAGTCAAAAATATCCTAATGTGTAGCTAAAACACTCAAAAGCGAAGGGTGGTGCGCTCAACTGCACAAGATGTCAAAATAACTGCAGTAGAGGAACAAGCAAGAAGAGACAGGAGCACTTTGTCAGTTGTGCAGATTTAACTCCACAACCTGACATTTGAGTACAAGACTGCCTTTGTATGAGCTCAAAGATGAGACAACTGTGGTCATATATGAAGCTGAAAGGACAGTCGGATGTGCCAGTCTGTGTAAAAGGTGCAACATGCATAAATGCATGTGAGGGTGGGCGGAGATGAAAACACAAATCATGAATGTGAGTTAAGTGCAACTTCTACTACCCTGTTATTAGGTTTTATAATGTATAATCAGGGACAGGAACAGTCTCCTCTTTGATGCTCTGGATATGATTCCTCTAATTTACAGCAAGTACCACTATCTTCTCCTCACTATGGGACTTTGATAGCATCTTTAATATTTTCCACTGTATTTATTGTGTTTATTAATGTATGTCCCTTTTATTTTTCTAGTTTTTACATGCACAGTATTTGTGAATGGGAAATAAAAGGGTTAAGTTGTTTTGTCTGTGAAAACTGTAAATATAACAGCAAGTACCTATAAAACATTGATATTTCCAGTAGATTTAAATACAGAAAAACAGTGTAATTTTACAGTCACATACTGTAAAAGGATGAATCACTGTTTGTAAAAATACTAATTTTTCATGTGGACTTCATGTACAGTTTGGACCTGTTTTCTTTTTTCTTTTACAGTCAACATATAAATCAATACTTTTTGATCTTTATTAAACAAAACTTTGAAAATCTGTAAAATAATGTTAATTATCTTTTTAAATCTTGAATATAAGTGATTTTTCTTTCAAATAATAACATAGAACTGTAACTGATTTAAAGAGAGGAAAAAATTGTGTCATTTTACTGTATATTTTGTAGAAGTACAAATTAAATACCATCTATTAAAATACTGATCTTTGATGTGGACAATATTTAGAGTTTTGGACTGTATTAATTTCACAGCTAATATGGGAACAAATACATTTTCTGTTATTTAACTAGTTATCATCTGTAATTTATAGGAAATATCTGTAAAATAACAGTAAATTGGTCATAAATTACAGTTAAAAATTGCTATTTTTTCACAGTGTAGTTAATACTAATTTAAGATCATGTGGGCTGTGCTTGCTGAAAAGTTTATATATAGAATTCTGAAAGACTTTATTTATTGAAACTGTCTTTTCACATGTATTGGCCTGCACACCAGGTGATCTATAAGCTTTTTATATGAAAAGATTCTTGCATTTTTTTTAGCTCTGAAGACGGCATCCATGAGCCAAACCATCAGCTTATGGAATAAAGTCTGTGTAGTGTACATTTTTGCTAGTTTCTTCCAAAAAACATATATTCTAATAACATCACGCTTTACAATCTCCACAGATCATAGATCAGAACAGCTGTCAGAAGGTAACCAGCTGTGTTTATACAACTCTTATCTATATACATAGAACCTCTAACATCCCTCAACAAGTGTTCTGAACATTCATCACTGACGTCAGCAGCGTCTACAATGACAGACTGAGGTTTGCCCATACGTGTGGAATGCATCATTGCTCTGTTGCTGGCAGAAGATGCCCTCGCAGTCCTTGGTTTGATTCTTGTCTGGGTCTTTCTGGTCCTTTCCATAGAGCTGCGTGAGTCCAATCGTGAAGGAGAACAACACGAGCAGGAAGAGGCCCAGAAATTTCCCAAACTCCTGCAGCATCTGACCCATGGAGATCTAGCGAGAGATGAAAATTTCTCAGTTAATCTGCTTGATCTAATCACGTAAACACAAGTCATTATCCAAAATAACTGTTGTTTTTCGAAGGGGCCAGAAAAGAGTCTGATCTGTGCAACATTTGACTGATTTAACAGTCAATGTGGAGCACTAGTCACGTGAAGCAAATCAAAATCTTAAATGATTTTAGGACACAAATCAAATTCAAGGATAGACTGGTTGAAGCTATTGGCAGAGTTAATCTAATTATATTAACTAACTAGACTTTCTAGCTTTTGTGTATTTTTTTTTAGCTTCCTACACTTTCACTGCATAACTTGGAACCAGAAATATACTAAGAGACCTTTTTTTCCCTAAATATCTGCCATAAAGCCAAACTGATTTTGAGAAAGAAAGAAAGAAAGAAAGAAAGAAACTACCTGACAGCCATTACAGGAATTTCAGAGTCACAGAGCAGGATAACTCACATGATAAGAATTCCGTCTTTCTTTTGAAATGACATTGAAAGTACACATGATGCAACAGTAATATTGAGTCAAGTAACCTCAGTCAGTATTTTTTTCCCCGTTTTATCTGTCGTACATTTAGAATCAGCTTCATTTCTGTTTCCTTCAGCCGAATGTGTGACCTTCTAAGTTTGCTTTCGGAATTTTTACACCTGCATTTTCTATCAGATTCTTTAAAACTTGAGTGAAATGGCTTGATTTTGGCACTCTTTCTGACTGCTTGTAGCTTGTTTTTTTTCACCCATGTTCGCGTTTAGCGGCGACTCCCCAGCGAAATAGAAAAAGCAACACATTCTGGCAGCTGCAGTGCTCTCACCCTACCTGAGGGAAAGACAGACAAATATGGAGGAAGCCGGAGAGAGGGCGAGGAGACAGAGAGGGTCTTCTCAGCCCATTGGAAACCCACTATTTATATACCTGAGCGGTTTATCTGTTTACAAGGACCTAGAGATGATCAAACAAGATCAGAGCACACTTGGTCTTCCAAAAGCGAAACAAACATGCAGTGTGCGGCGTGACGGACTCGGCCTGCACCTCAAGGTGAAAGGCGACTGCAGTGTTTGTGCAGGCAGCTTGTTTGAGGAGAGGGTTTCATCCACTGGGGTGATTCATTCTCTTGTCATATATAAATCCCCCCAGTGTATTCCTCTGCCGCTTTGAACAGGTCTGATTTAGGAGCGGAGGGTGTTCCCTGCTAGTCCAGCATGACAGGTAGCCGAAGTTAGTTACTGTACAAACAGAGCAGGAATGTAGCAGGTCAGCAGCCGCTAACCTTTACTGGAAGAGGTCTAATGCATCTGAAGCACGAATAAATCATCATTTATTTGTACTTCAAATCCAAAGGCAACGCTGGATTGTTGGGCTTTCTGTTCTCTGTTTATTATTTGTACGATCTGTACCTTACTATGCTAAGTGCTGTGAGATGACATATGTTGCGAAAATTGAATCGAATTAAGCAAAATTTAGCATGCAAATGGACAAATATACTTTCCTCAGACTATCATTAAACCTTTTTCTATGCAGTGATTCAAACATTTAAATGCAAGTTATTGAACTGTTAAAATCATTAACCTTTCAAGAACAAGATTTTTACAGATTCGGGGGTAATACGCGGCATTCTTTCTTTTCCAAAGGCTGTAATTCCTGTGAATCCAGCTCGGATGACCTCTTCATTCATAACTTTATCTCCAAACTTAATCTCTCTGTGCTCCAGAAGTATTCCCTTCTCTCCTTGACCGACGGCAAAGACCCCACCGAGGGCGAATCCTTCTCACGTGAAGCCGTTCTTAAAAGGCCCTCAGGCCGTTCATCCAAACCCCAACACGCAGGAACCCCACCAGACCCATGCTGCTTGTAAAAATGCCTGATCACGCTACACTAACTACTCACAACATACAAATTTGTATGTCTGTGAGAGTCCATTTCTCTCCAACAGACTCATGTAGCCCAGTGGACCATCAATTATGGCGGATTCATTCCATCAGTGAGGTTAAGTCTGGGTGAGCTGATACATTCTTTCAGTCACTCTTTCCAAACATAGCCGGGGGGGGGGGGTTCCTACCAGGCAGAAACGTGATCTGGACGGAATCAGTGAAACTTTCCTTTACTGCAGCCCACATAGTCCTGACTCACTGTCTGTGTGTCGGTCTGCCTGTGTGAGTAGGAGCTTGTCTGAGAGCAACTGAGTTTTGCACACTGGCCAGCTCAGATATCATGAGAGTGTGGAAATGTGTGGGTGCATTAGTGGAGAGGTGTGTCTGCCATGTGAGTGCGAGTGAGTGCGGCCACGAAACACACGGCCGCATCTATTTCCAAAGCTAATAACTTTTCCATCCCGGCCAAGCCAGACAGTGATGTCACAGAGTGAGTGAAGGAGGAAGGCAGAAAGGGGGGGAAGCACAGAGATCACAGCCGAAAGCTGCTCATTAACGATCTACAAGAGGACCCGTAGTGTTTTATAAGTCAACCGCTAATAGCACCTCGACTTAATGACAGGAAAGCATCCTTACAACTACAGTGACCTCACCGCATACCTGAAGGCTGCTTTATGTAATAAAAGTCACACAAGGGGGAAAATTTTATTTTGGGAGACATCCAGCTAAAATGTTGGCTGGCTTCATGATGTCTTCTTGCCAGCTGACTGAGGAAACATACTATCATGATACGATAAAAAGGCACTGAGACTGTTGAAAGACCTGAGTGGAAGATATGCAAACCAGATTTTTGGCTTGTTTGGGGAAGCAAACACCAGAGATATGTCCAGTTCGGCCAGATGAGGTGCTGGCTTTTTGATTTCTTTATTGCGTAAGACACAGAAGTCAATCTGTATAACTGTGCTGCTAAACTTATTTAACCTTTTGCACAAAAACAAGAAAAATCAGCTAATTGTGGATGACACTGCCAGCTAAGCGTGGCTAATCAAGCAAATCTAGTACAGCTTTCCCAGGACTCAGAGTAGTTTACTAAAGACTCTTTCCTTGGACCTTTTATATTTTGTGCTACAGCTATATTGGTTGTATTCAAGATATTTGTTATGATATTGTCAAAAAAAACGCATCTATTCTCCTTTTGATTTCAAGAACCCTTTAATTGGCCTATAGAAGAACGAAAAAAAAAATCAACAAATTACATTAAAATAAGCCCAAAAGTGAAGAAAATGCCATGAGAAGTTTCACATTTAATGACAAAATCCACTTAAACTTTATTCACATGCAGCCAAATTTGTCTCATGGCTGCAGTTCAGACTGTGTGTGCCAGATTGTGACAGAAATCAGCCTGAGATCCAGTAAAAAAAAAAAAGTGTTGCGGCTGCATATAGTTGAGCTCCTCCAGCTTTTAAATATGCAGAAATATTCTGAAAAATCCTTATTGTGTAAACTTAATGATCATCATTTAATTGATGTGGATGGTGATAGTCAGGCTTAGATGCATATGGCAGCTAAGAGGCAAAGCTTTATAATCCTGTGTTCAGTTTGTTATGAGCATATTATCACAGCAGAAGACATCCGTCCACCGCTTCTATCCACTGTGCTTGTACTAAATGGTTATGATGATGGTTATGATACTGCTAAGCACAGCTGGTGTGATGTTTAGTGTGGGCTTGTCCTTGAGTGTTCGCATTCAGTGAGAGAGGAAGGGAGTGGGTGGTAAGTGTGTGTGTATGTGTGGGGTTTGAGAGAATGATAAAAAATAAAAAAACAAGGGAAGCAGTTTTATAATCATTATATAACTATTAGGTCATTTTGTTCTTATCCAAAATGCTTTCTGGACATATAATTTAACCCCCCTGGGGAAGACAGTAAAATCTTATTGCTGCATGTCTGACTTTAGTCTGGGTCAAACCTTTAATTCTGAAAATGTCAATTTTCAGTCACAACATCACCACTATTCTAGTGTAAGCAAGTGTTTTCCTACCTGTAGTGGCCCCAGTATAGAGCTGGTGGTGTACATGAAGAAAAGTCGCAGGTAACTCAGGACGTTGGCGAAGGCAAACAAGCCCTCAGCCACCAGGATGGGATGGAAGGCATCCCAGTTCTTCCTGTCCGTGTCCTGGGCATTTTTAAACTGCAGAAAAAGCAGACACTTAGATATACACAAGCTGGTAGTGAAACAGTCCAAATTCTTCAATCTTCTATAAGGATAAAGCTTGTAAACTTCATAATTTCTGCTCTACATTGATATGATTAGTAATATCAGGTGTGCTAACTCATTCTTGATTGGCTGATCAGGCCTAATGAATCCTACATTATAGTGCATATGAACAGATGTATCCAGTGGCTGGCTTTAACAGGCAGACATGATGTTTATACTGACCTTGTCATCTAACATTTGGCAAGAATACAAATAAAATGTCAAAGGATTCCTTAACCCTCTGAATCCCAGTAGTTTTTAAGCATTTTATGTCACATTTTTACTCACCGTGAGCTAATTTTTCACTGCAATATAAAGCCTTGCACCTCTATTGAAACAGCACAACTATGGCTAAAAGTAGCCATATGTATTTTGTGCAGCTATGATGCCATAAATCATAAAAAAGACGACAAGAAATGTGAATTTCTTTGTTTATCTGTTTTACAAAAAATGAAAAAACTACAATCAATATGTGCACCATTTTTCCAAGTGTCCACAGGTGTTACCAATACTGGAAAAAAACAGTGACTGTAAACACTACAGGTATTCTACTACTTATAATTTTATGTAATTTCCACAATTGTCTTCAATCTGTTCAGCATAAGCACAGCCTGCAGTTCAGCTGACAAATCTATGAATTTTTGTCGCGTGACTCTTGGTCTGAGTCACTAATGGCTTCTTAGTTGTTCTGAGGTGCACAGATTTTTTTTTATTTACAAAATAAACAACCGCACAAACACTTGGCATTTAAGCAAAATATAACATGCAGAATGACGTGATTTGAATAAAATTTCACAATTTCAGGCTTAGATGTCATTCATTTTCCCAAAACCATGTCACTCATGATGCATTCAAGGACTATCTGAAAGTTGAAAACCCGATGATTTATTTTGTCTTACAGTGTCTAGCTCGGATAAATGGAGTAACTTTTTAAAGACAAAGATGCCTTTCAAACCTGCTGGTTTTGGGGTTCAGAGGTTTAAATGATGATTTAAATATAATGTTAAAATTAATGATGGATAGTTTTTTTTCATGAGTCAAGAATGTTTGTGCATATTCAATATCTCTACATAACCTAAGGCCCATTAACAGAAATGTTGCCAATTCTTTCTCAAGACCCTCAGTGGGGCAAATTACACCTTTATTGTCATTACTGAGGCATCGGTGATATCAAATAGCTCCAATCATTCCTTTTCCAAACTTTAACTTGGGCTCAGACCGATTAAATGACAACAATCATCACAACACCTGCATGGGAGCAAACAGTTCATATACAGGATGATGAACTACTAGCGGTATTCAAAGAAAACTGATATATGCTTTCTGACTGCAGAGTCTTTCAATGCTTTGAATCGGCAGCGCAAAAGAAGATCTATGCATTTATCTAACCTGTCAATCAAAAAAGTGTGTGTAATGTGTGTGTACCTTGCTATGCGCAACAATCTTGAGGGCAAAAGTGGCCAGGTAAAGGGAATTCATCACAAAACTCAGCTGGTTCCTCGACTCTTCCAGAAAGTCTTCCAGCCCCACGTACCACAGACGCTTTACGTCCGACCACACCATTCCTATAGGAGCGCAGGAATTTATTATCACACACACACACACACACACTAGTGGAAAAAAGGCATTTTACATTATCCGCCACATTTCAAAATCCCTTCCAGATTCAGCCATAAGTCATCTCACAGAGGGAGCCCAGGGGGAACAGGAATGTATAAGACAGAAATGTGAGATTAATGTGCTGAAAATGTGTCATCTGTGGGATTTAGGGAGGTGTGTGGAATTTAATAAAGATGGGGCGTTTGTGCCTTTTGGTTTTTGTTTATCAGTCATTTTCCATTTTTGAGATCTAACGCAGAAATCACAGCAGATACACACATTCACAGATGGCGAGAGACACATCATATACATGCATGTAACCCAGCAGACAGTCACTCGCAGCCTCACAGCATCTGATATCCCCATTAATGCAAAGCATCTCGCTCTGGGGAATCGCAGAAAGGAGGGAGCAGGAGAAAGATGAGAGGAGGAGGGAGCAACGTGGGAGAAAAAGAGAATAATAGAGAGCAAGAGGAATGAAAAGCCTCCGTTTGACTCTGTCTGAAGACATCCGACACATGTAGGAACTGTTATCACATCCTGATAACACGACTCATGAGGACGTCTGCAATCTTGTTTTTCTTATTCAACTCATCTCAGATCGTGTGTTGATGCTGCAGAGCTCCTGAAGCACAAAATCTGCACCACTGCATCACATCTTGCAGTAAAAGCCCCTTTGAAATCAGGCAACTTGACAAAAAGAAAATGCTGAAGTTGGTGAAACTGATTCCTTGATGTTGCTCTTTTGCAGAACTTAAGGAGTGGTTCCCCCTCTAGTGGGCTAGCTCAGCCCTTAGAAAAACCTTTTACACCTATGTCTAAGACTCAGCTGCCACCGATGCACACAATAAACTAATGATCACCCCACAACAATCTTCATAACACTGAATAATAGAAGTGGAATGCTTCTCCATCTTTTTTACAACCTGTCAGTTGCAGTTATTGGGAAGATTTATCAACCTGGCAGTGAAAGAGATACAAGCACCGCCAAAGAGCTGTGGATGTGATGTTGTGTGTCTGGTGGAGAGGCGTAGGACGTTGCAACCACGAGACAAACATCGCTGCTGAGAAGGGAGGGTCATTAAAGCGACTGAACGTTCACGCTAATAGCTTCCTGGCCAACGGAGTTAATTTCAAGCTGTCACAATCCAGCCCTCCTCTGAAAAGAGAGCTGGTGTACGGACATGTTTCTGCAAATTTATGCTTGCATGGATGTGCGCCCGAGGTTCAGCGATAGAAGCACTCTGGATGGGCCAAGGGGGAGAAAGAAGAAGCTGCGGCTCCTATGTATACAGCTCAATTAGAGGCAGGGCTGACAGATTTAATCCAGTCAAGCCAGGCTTTCAGTCATTTAGCATAGAAACGGCCATTTGTCATGTAACGTCTGATAGAATTATGGATACGAGATACTGGACTTTAGCCAGACCATAACGAGAATCTCTCATTTTCACTCCACTCTGCAAGGTTACTGTATTAAATTCTGGTCTGCAGGATTGAATTCTTACTCAATTTTTAGTTCTGTTTCATGCATTAGCAGAAAGATAATTTGTCAGTTATTGAAATCTGACCTCATTGAACTATATATCATTAGACAGACATACAGTACACATAGCATGCATATCAGTGTGTTATGTACGAGGTAAAAAGCTGACCTATGATCCAGAGGATGAGCAGGTAATCGATCATCTCCAGTGCGGGGCCCATTGTGTTCTGTTTGCCCTCGTTGTAGACCAGAGAGTACAGGTTGAGCAGCAGCAGGAAGGTGAAGTAGGAGGCGCTGTGGATGATGAACTTCACGAAAGGCGTGTGTATTATCTGGCCGACTCGGGAGCGCGGCACCAGAAGGTAGCAGACGGAAAGCAGCGGCCAAAGCATCGCCACGCTCAGGACTGTGGCCATCTTCAGACAGGTGTGTTTGCGGCGGTAGCTGGCCGTCTCTCCGAACCAGACGGTGTTGAGGAACTGCTGACAGTTGGACTGAGCCACGAACTGGAAAATGAGAAAAGCACAGATAAAATATTAATGCGAGGATGCAAAATTAACAATGTGAGTTAACAGATTCAGTTCATTTTTGTGACAAACTGGTCAAACTTGATCTTCATGAGCTTGAAGGAAATGTGTACATTTTGCAAAATAGGCTCATTAAACTTCCCGCAGGGACTTAATTTAGACAAGAGGTTGATGCCACTCACATGTCAACAGAAACTGGAAGACGGCTGACTGAGCTCTGTCCTGAGGTCATAAAATCAGCCTACAGACTTCTCCTAACTAACCTCAAACTAGCTAACTCCAAATCGGTGGTGTTACGACCAAGGGGCAACCTCTGGGGCTGAAAAAAGCAGCTAAAGGCAAACTGCAGTTCCTCAAATATGGTCCCAAAATCAAGTCAATCCTCATAGAACCCCATGTTAAAATGTCCAACTTTACAGCAGAAAAAAACATGTTTTTTCCATGGTAAAAAAGGTGGTTTTGGTCAATATAGCTAATTTTCCTGTCCATGGGAAATGCACAAGTGGGAACTTTAATATAACTCACTCTTTAGAATAGTATTAAGGCTTAAAATTATGCATAATTAAGGGAGTGGCCACTTTGAGTGACAGATGGGCAGTACATGGCCCAAAAAGGTTTGCATGACCTGCTACAGCTCCACTCCTGCTTCACCTCTTTGCTTTTTTTTTAATAAGCCGGGAGTTTCAAAGGCACTGCCAAGATGGCGACAGTCAGAACTGCCATACAGGGCTTCAAAATGCATCAAGGGTTCTTTTGTCTGTCAGTCACACATAATAGCGATATTGAAATGCAAAAAAACAAGGTTATTACAACAGATACTGCAGTATGAGTCAGCATTGTAGTGAGATGGCATTTTTTTCTTTCTTTTCTACTGAAAAAAACACTAAAATTAAAATGGAAATTTTGCTGCAGTCTGACCTAAAAAAAAAAGTATGTTCTCTTTTGTCTGGACAGTATCATTTTTATAGCTCCTGCACTTTAGACATGGTAGCACTGCAATTTAGCTAATATTCTGTATAACTGTTCAGTCCTAACACACACTATCTGCACTCCCATGCACACTCTATACTGCTGTCCCATGTGTTTTCTATTTAAAAATCCAGAGTTTGTTTACTTTGTCTGACTGTGTATGTCCCTTCCAGGTTATGACTGGCGTTTATAACTCTAAAGCTGTTTGCAATTTTTACTCAAAGCTACACTAATCAGCTGCAGGCCATAGCTTTATACTGACTGCACAGACATGACAGGGGCATCAGTATTATGTTGTAACTCTCAGCTACAGAGCCAATAAGCTCATTTAAAAACGTCCTTTGTTGTCCTAAGTGTGCATAATTCGGACTAAACTACACAACTTAAACTGTTCACAGAACACAAACAATAACTGCAAGCACAATTCTATGGAATATAATAGAAGCATTGTTATGGTTTTCAGTTTGACAGGGTCTATTAGTAAGAGAGTGTATGAAATAACTCCACTTATTAATAGCATACAGTAGACTGATTTGTTCTACAGAGAGGAATAAACAAAAAAATGTTCTCTGCAATAAAATCCAACCGCAAACATATATTGTGGGTCAGACAGTAAATGAGACTCAGGAATAAGTGAGTAATTCCCTCATGTGGCCTTCAGAAAAACCTTATCAGTGGTAATTCTCCAGCAGGAAACATTATGCTACCAGCTGTATGGACATGATATACGAGGCAAACATTTCACACATTGCGATTCCAGCAGTAAATTATCCCACAGCTTCCAACTTGTAGCTTTAGTTTGTCTTTAAATGCCTTCGCCTAGAGGAAGCACTTTATGCAGCCAAACTAATTTTTCCCAAACATACGTACACGGTGTGCTGGTGCAGCTGTTAAATCTGACATGAAGTACAGAGGCCATTAGCAGTAGAGTGCTATTATTTTCTCTCCACAAGTCTGTGCAAATTTATCCGACATAATTCCCTCAGACCACTCATGCTGCAGATCGCCTTGCTGCTGAGGCTGCAACCAACAGCTGCAAACATTGACTATCTAACCTCTTTTTGGTTGTACTTGATGGCGAGTTTGAGTCGGCTGAGGTTCATTCGCTCCTCCAGTAAACCTCTCTTGTCCACGTGATCGTCGCTGGACGTGTGGTTGAGAATCACTTCGAGTTCCCGAGAGTTTCGAGCCTGAGCCAGCAGGTCCTTGGCGAACATCTTGCACTGCTTCGCCAGTTCCTCATAGTCGTTCCTGGAACAAAGAAATAAGACACAATCAGAGCGCAAGAAGCTATTCCAGAATATAATCAAGAGGGTTTGCAATATTACTGTGTGGTTACATATGCAAATAAATTAGACAGATGTGCAGCAGTTGACTTTACCTGAACTCCACCTCAACAAGGCTGAGCTCCTTCAGGTCTGCGCTCAGCTCAAAGGCTCTGAGTATTGGATCTTCCTCAGTCAGCATGATGAGAGAGGGGCTAGCCAAGCATCGGTAGATATCAAGGCGGAACCTGACAGACGAAAACAAACCGAGACCAGGTGGTAAAAAAGGGGATTGATGAAAATGTAAAGAAAAAAGAGGATGGCACAGATAGAGAGAAAATGGAGAAACATCCAGTCCTGTAGCTGTTTCATTTGTACCTGTTCTGACCTCTGTGTTGTTTGGCAGCCAAGCTGCAGACTGATTCATTTAGTGTACTGTGTGGGAGGCTACACTGCCCTGCAGAGAGAATAACAAATGGCCAGCAGAGGAGATCAGAAAAATCTCATCTGCAAGTCCAAGATGGTATCTGAAACCAAGAATTGCCACTTCCCCGAGGAAACGCTGCTGTTTTTGTTGCTTTCTCCTAAATTAGAGTTTGCATTGATTTTATATTGTGTAAAACCACTTGTGAAAATACCAATATAAGCTCTCTGTGGCCAGATAAGTGGAGCTTGGTGATAACAGAGAGCATTAGGAGTCCTCTGAGGGACAAAGAGGGAACTAGGAGCGTTCAGGTAACTGTAAAACAAATGGCTGAAAGCATTCCGAAAAAGCCTGTGATCTTAAATCACTTCTCTTCAGACGCTGAAGATGACAGTTGCGAGCTGATGATCAAAACAAGAACCCTTTCTGAGCACTTCACTTGACAGAATACATGATTCATAGCTGTTTTGAAGCTCCTGCCTACCAGAGCAAGGACCAAAACAATCTGGAAGACAAAAGTGGCTGTCCAAGTGCAACACTAAATATCTGGTTTCAGTCACTGGGAGCTCAAAGCTGACACCATTTAGACATTTTCTGGATCCTGTACCTGGAGTGTCGCAAGCTGTCCTTCTTGTTTTTAGCATTGCAGAGCGTGCACTCGCAGCCTACAGCATGAGGCCGGGGAAGCGAGATGTCCTGCTTCAGGAGCATCGTCAGGATCTCGTAGTTGTTCCTGTGAGCCGCCAGGATGACCGGAGCCACATCCATGGTGGTGGAATACTCCGGGTTCTGAATCCGCTGCATCAGTTTCTAAGCAAAAAAAATGGGATTACTCAGATTTTTAAAAAAAAGCACCAAAATGATTCCTTAAGTCATTCTGTTGTTAGCATTTGCTGACTTGAAAGAGGTTTCTTACAGCAATTGAGGGCTTGGAAGATCTCCTCGGCCTGTGATTGAGGAGGATGTCCACAGCTCCGACCACTTCGGAGTCTATGGCCACTAGCAAAGCATCTGTCGCCTACAGACAAATAAATGCATCATTTTAGAGGTGCTAATAAAAAAACAAGCAGCACAGCAATGCATATTTTCCCCTGAGTAAGTGTGTGTTGGTTACCTGGCAGCCATGCTCCAGCAGAAGCTGCAGGATGTCTAGATTCTCATTCTCGATGGCGATGGTCACGGCGTCTCGGCCCAGCACGTCCACGCAGTTGATGTTGAGCTCGCCATGTCGGTTCTCCTCGAGCAGCTTCTTCACCATGTAGTAGTCACCTGAGAAGCAAAATGGCTTTAGCAGATTCTTGGAGAGTTAAATCTATTAAAGTGGCTAAATATGTTCTGGCACAGTTTTGAGGCAGGCACTCTCACGGCACAGGCTCAGCTCCAGCAGCCCTCTTCATCATGTATAACAATAACAATCTCCCTCAAAGGACACTTTCTGTTGCAGAGCCATGTTTAGAGAAGCTTTATATGGTCACAGTGGCAGTTACTGGCTCGTGCACCTTCAGTCTGCGTAATGTTCTCAACTTATCAATGAAACATTCTCCTCTCATCCCGCTGGTTGAGAATACACATGCCTCTTTGCTTTTATACACTTCTGCTGCAAGCATGTAGTTTCTCTTCAGTTTTTCCTAAGTCAGGGAGAGAAACTTTTAGAGGAGCAGACCAAATATATCTCAACCCCCATGGGCAAATTTCCATAGTAGAGAACGTGCAGGCAGCTGTGAGAGGTATTCAGTGGAAAAAATGTGGTTTGACTGTACAGGATTGACCCTGCAAGAAATATCCCAAGGTGTTATTCGTTGTGCATGTTACCTACAGTACATACAGGCCTCCTGAGTCACACACAATGCGCCAGTAATTCACTAATCAATACGCCTCTGATCATAAGCATCTTGCATAAGCATCATCATGAAAATAACCGGAATATTAATGGACTTTGTATGAAATTTGAGACACAGTTTCTGCAAACCTTTCTCGCATGCCAGCAGGAAGAGCTTCTCATCCAGTGTCGTCTCCTCTTTCACTTCTCTCACGTCCTTTAAGGCCAGAAATTTGTCCGGAGAGGAAGCGTCCGTGCCCTGGTACAGAGCTGCCATTACGACGGAGAGCGAGTACGGCCAAACACTGATGTGCATCCCACTAGAAACCTGCGACTCTTACACAAGAAAGCCCGTCACATGCGACGACATGGGAGGAATCCGGTTTTGTGGTTGTCCTTTGCAGCGCAGCAGAGGTTTGAAAAGCGTCGTCATGAGACTAAATCAGTGCCATCAAGTGTTGTTGGAGCCGTCGCATCTCCGCTGCCTTCGTTTGTGGCTCTAGATGTGCGTTTTTACGCACCGAATCGCCTTAAAGTTCGTTTTACCACGCGCAAGTGGCGACTGCTGTCCCACAAAACGACGCGCTGCCTCCCCTCGTCGTGTTTACATTCACCATCTTCTCCCTCCACATTGCTGTCTCCTGGGGATCTTTTGTGGTCCTGATGCTGCTGACGAGGCGGCTACTGCGCATGTCTCCTCCTCCACCTGCTCGCTCACTTCGCAGGCGCAGAGCCGCGATGCTTCGTGGTTACGTAACAGTGCAGCTTTGTACTGGATGCTGAGACTCAGATCTGTGTCAACAATCACCAAAAATACATTTTATGCAAAACTGCGAGCACTGGGAGGAGGTTTCATTTGGATATTTGGGGCGACACATTGAGCAAGGGGGGATGTTTGAGCAATAAGCACTTAATCTACTGTATTTTGGTCAATTTTTACGCACCAATTTGCACCTTTTTTCATCAGTTTAAGGTGAAAACTGAGACACAAGACACTAAATATCAATATCGTTTGCTATATTACTTTCTCAGTAAATTATTCAAAATCATTTTTAGTATTGTGTGTGACTGACTGTGCAATACTTCACCACAATGTGCAATATCTCATTATTATGTGCAATATTTCTTTTTCATTTTATTAATTCATAACTTTCTATTCTACTTGCTTTTATGTTACTTATTATATTTTTAATGTACTGTACTTTTATCTTATTGCTATTTTACTGAGCACTGCATTTATTGTTGTGCTATTATAATTTTTTTTCAGAGCAACATCCGGCTCTGGCTAAAGAATTTCTTTCAGGATGAATGATCTTATCCCTAAATGTCTTTATTTATATAAAGGAAAACACAAAATGCAGGCATCAGGTTCAATTCAAAATATAATGCAATACACAGAGATTGCGTCATATTTCTGCAATGACTCACATCCTTGCAGAAAAAAAGACCCAGAACAAAAGATAAAAGAAGACAAAAATCCTTTGTATTATTAGTAACTTTAAACCATTTTTTCAAAAGGCTTCTGCCATGTTTGTTTGCTTTTTGAAATCTACACTTTTGTCTGCAATTTATGTAGATTACATTTCTGTCACTACGTACACACATGCAGCTCCGAATATCTGTCTGTTGACCCTGAAGGATTAATTATGTAAACTGCATTCATCCATATTTTATCAGTACACCTTAAGGTGGCACACAAGCATATAAGCAAACCAATGCGACAATAAAAGGAAATAACCGCCATGGCTTCTGATCTCTGCAGGATGATGCATCTATATTGTGTGCAGACCGGCTACAGCGCATCAGTTAACGTGGGCGTGTTCATGTAACCGATGCACATGCATGAGTTGAGGTTTGTTGCCTGTGGATACTGGAGAGAGGAGAGTGATATCTAGAGGGTCTGTATATAGTCTGCAGCGGGCTGTGAGGGAACACATATGGCTGATGCACGGCTCTCCTCTAGCTCTGACAGTTACACAAATGCATCTCACTCCCCCACAGTCAGTCTGCAACACTGACCAGACACCAGTAAACACTATATTAATAACAACAGAGCAGCTGAGATTTTACATTCAAGCAAAACATACTCTTGCAGCTTCTAGAATATTTCCGATTTTGCCCAGTGAGGGTCATTTAATGTCGACTTAAATGAAACTTTAATGCGACACAGGGACTCATGCAGTTGTACATTCAGTATTGGGAGGCAATGAAGCCACATAATCAAAATTAAAAAGGGAAATTTAAAATATCAGCTGAGATTATTAGGTCTTCAAATGTAATTTTTTGGCACTGTAACAGTAAATCAGCCCACACGTTGATGAAGCTATTCAAAGAAGGAGTGGAAAAATAGCTCTTCTAACAGGTCTGATGATAAAAAGTCCAAAACATCTATTCAGAAAACATGATCAAACCTTTAAAATTGTTTGACATCTTCCATTTTTACAGCGTGATTACACAAACTTACTCAGAGGGAGTAAGCATTTTGGAATGCAATGAAAATAAGTCATATCAATATTCTGTCCAGTATATCTTGAATTCATAATGACTCTTTGCTCTTCTGGTAATAAGGTGTCCTCTTGCAATTTATGAAAGAGAATTATGTGAATCTAAGAAAAAATGTTATACTAATAAAGTAAGTAAATCCATATTTTGCATCCGGTAATTAACATTCATAGTGAAGCTCATAAATTTAATGATCGTTTAAAAATAAATTTATCCCATTCACTCAATTTCTAACTAACTATACTTGCATGAGTGAAATATCTATCTATCTATCTATCTATCTATCTATCTATCTATCTATCTATCTATCTATCTATCTATCTATCTATCTATCTATCTATCTATCTATATCTATATCTATATATCTATATCTATATCTATATATCTATATCTATATCTATATCTATATCTATCTATCTATATCTATATCTATATCTATATCTATATCTATCTATCTATCTATATATATATATATATATATATATATATATATACACACATATGTTATGAGTACTTTTGAGATTTGGTAACACTGTGCTCCAGCAGAGGGCAGTCTGCACAAAGGCTTTGTGCTGTAAACAGCCGCATTGGATGAGTACAACAAAAACATCTATGGGGTTAGTAAGATCAGCAACCAAACTATTCACTGTACAGCCTGATAATTCAAAATATATTAAATCTAAGCTCTTTGGCCGAGGTGTCCTGTGAAGAACAGTAAATAAACTGTACTGTAACAACAATAATTATTATTCAGAATGTTGCTGACACAATATACAAGAAATAAAGTACAATAAAATCACTACACAATGCCACAAATTCACTAAATTCAGTATGGATGTTACAGGCCTATGGGGTCAAAGGGCTCAACCCTTTTTGATTCAATCTGTTATCGCCTTTCAGTTGTGCGAGGCTGTAATCCCGAACACGCAAGCCTCTTAGGAAAGATGATTTTCAATCTGCAGAGCATGTGGTTTCCTCTGTTCAAACACATGGCCTTACAGCTTCCCAGGACTTGCCAGTTCCTGGTGGAACAGCTGTCAAACGTCACATTTCAGCTGATTCCACTTGAGACGAGGGTCTGTCATCTGTTGCTGACTATTTCCAATACGTCCAATGAAAAATCATGGCAATGTTCTACGGTCCTGCTTTATTATTTATTTGGGTTTTAATATTTTATTGCAAAAAAACGTTCCCCAGGTAATCTAACCAGAATAGATGCTTTCTACAGTATGTGTATGGTATCCCTCTAAATAATAATAGCATTTTTCTGTATGGTATGAGCTGGGGTTTTTTTTTTCTTCTTATAGATCTGGGCTACCCTCTTGAGGCAGCAGTGGGGAAAACAAATACAGTTAATTTAAAAATATTGATTCTTCCCTGCAGTCATGCACTGAGAAGAGAACACTCATAATATAGGAGTAAAGACAGGACTTATAATAGAATAACAACTTAAAAACGATGGGTTTAAAGAAACACTAATGTTGAAGAAAAATAAATGGAATTGACTGGTGCTGTGCCTTTTCTGAACCAGAAAATCCTGCAAATCCCTCCACCGGGTGATGTCCTAAACAGCATGGTGGAGCGCGGTTGCATGGATGCAGATAGTGAGGTAGATCTGTCCGAAACATAACAACAGCATAATTTTCCACGGTCTACCATTACTGAGATCTGTGGGAGCCACTACTGAGGTTGCAAAGAGACGGACGGGCGGCGCGTCCAATGGCGCAGCTCGCTGACGCACGACGCCACGACGCGGGCCAATGCGCTCCTCGGGAAGGCGGGTCTTTCTTGTTGTATTCTGATTGAATCGGACCAGTTTGTATTAGTTGAACGAGCGGAGGAAGCAGCGCCGGGGAGGGAGATGTTTTAACGCCGCGGATACGGCCGGTTCACTGCCCCGTTACGGCAGATGCGGAATGATTTGGAGGTTCAGCCGCGACGCGTAAAAATCGTGACCGCGTTCTCCGTCTGCGATGCCTGAATCTTCCCAGGCTGCGTTCACAAGGATGCCTCAGATGATAACTGCGCAGGGATGCCTCCGCTGAACATGGACAAACAGGGCGTCTGTTACAATGATGAAGGCTCCTTGCTTTTTGTTTTGAACGGGGGCCACCCACGGAATCACTGCAACGCTCGCCATGGACAACTTTAACGTTCCTCTCATCCACCGTTCCCATGAAGAACATTGCGCAGTGCAGTGAAAAGGCGAAATCGTGTTGTGGCTTTCGAACTGGTGCTGAATATATTACCTAATCAGCTCTTATTCAACTGGGTATAAATTCCCAGTCCAGCCTATACACACACTACAGAGCGCGTTGGTGCATTGTCAATGTAAAGAGCTTTGTCCAGTGGTGAGAGCCACTCTCCGAGGGTACAGATGAGAGGCAAACAATATCATCCACCACTGAAGTTGACAGCGCCTTGGGAGAAGGATGCTGGCTTTGGGAGGAAGCTTAAAACCTACAGGAATCATACCAAGATAATAGCACAGCCAGGGATCGTGATGAAAGTGCTCCGCAGGAAGAGGATTGTGTTATTTATGGCCTATTTCTTGCTGCTGGTCCTCACTATGCTTAACCTGGCTAATTATAAATGGACTAAAGAGCCACAGCAGTGTAACCATCAGATGAGGAGCACCACTTATCAGAGCAGATCTGACATTCGCTTCCTGTACAGGCCCTCTCTGGCTAAAAAGAGACAGCTTATCTACGTTCTGACCACCTGGAGGTCAGGCTCGTCCTTTTTCGGGGAGCTTTTTAACCAAAATCCTGAAGTGTTCTTCTTGTACGAGCCGATGTGGCACATCTGGCAGAAACTGTACCCCGGTGATGCGGTGTCTTTACAAGGGGCAGCCAGGGACATGCTCAGCTCCTTATACCGCTGTGATCTGTCTGTTTTCCAACTTTACAACAGCCCCGGGGGCAAGAATTTTACCTCCCTAGGACTATTTGGGGCCACCCTCAACAAAGTGGTGTGCTCCTATCCCCTCTGCTCAGCCTACAGGAAGGAGGTGGTGGGGATGGTGGATGATAAGGTGTGTAAAAAGTGCCCCCCTCAAAGCCTTAGACTGTTGGAGGAGGAGTGCCTCAAATATAACACCATAGTCATTAAAGGGGTGCGCATTTTGGACGTAAACGTGCTGGCTCCTCTCATGGAGGATCCATCGCTGGATTTGAAGGTGATACACTTGGTCAGAGACCCGCGGGCCGTGGCCAACTCCAGGATCAAGTCCAGACATGGCCTGATAAGGGAGAATTTACAGGTGGTCCGCAGCAGGGACCCTAAACTTCGCAGGATACCTTTTGTGGATCCTGGTCACAAAGCCAACAAGAAGGATGGCTCAGACTACCACTCCATCGGAGCCATGGAAGTGATCTGCGACCGCACCTCCAAGACTTTGAGGACTGCCTTAAACCCACCCAGCTGGCTGAAGGGGAAGTACATGGCCGTACGGTACGAGGACCTGGTCGACAACCCGGTCAAGACCCTGAGGAACATCTACCGCTTTGCCAACCTCACCACGAACCATGACATCGAGTCGTTTGCGTTGAACATGACCAGCGGCTCCAGTTCCTCCTCTAAGCCATTTATAGTCTCCTCCAGGAATGCCACACAAGCTGCTAGTGCATGGAGAACAGTGCTCAGCATTCAACAGATCAAACAAGTGGAAGACTACTGCCACCACGCCATGTCTGTTCTAGGGTACGAAAGAGTGAGAACAGCCGGGGAGGCCAAGGACTTGAGCAAATCACTGCTGACACACTCCAAACTGTGAAAACATCCTCACCACCAAAGACCTTTTAATTTAATGTTCTTTTTTTTTTTTTTTTGCATCGAGTGCCGTTTCCTCTTATTGTGGAATTAAAGCTTTACTTTCAATCAGTGTTTGAGGAGCTCCACTGGCCACATTTTGGAATGTATCATGTTCCCCTCAGTTGAGCTGCGGTCGTGTTTGAAGGGACCACTTCTTTTCTACTGGAACACTGGATGTGTTTGACAATGCAAAGGCCTGTGAACAATGACTTGAATAGTGAAGCTGCAACTATGAAAAAAAAAGCAACTGTATAAATCATGTATCTTGTTATGATGACACTTCAAAGTGGATGTTTTGGGGTTATTTTTGAATGTTCAAAATCTTACAAAAATTTTTCAGTCTCCATACTGTCTGTAAAAGTGAAAATAGTGGATGAAAGGAAACAAAAAAAAACAACTGATAGAAAAAAACCCCTCAACCCTAATGTTTATTTGTAAGATCTGGTTGAAGTCAGAGACAATCAATGAATTGGTTTGTTGATGTGTCATAGGTAGAGGTGCCATCAGAACAGCAGTAGTGCTATTTCTAGATTTAAAAACAAAACAAAAAACAAAACAAAACAGGGGATTTCTTGCTTTTTTTTTTTTTGTTCACCGAATCCTCATAGGATGATATCATGCACTGTGGACAATGTCATAACGCTGGAGCTGCAAAGTCTCTCTCAGTGTCAGTGTGAGCAGTCTGTTCTACCATTTCAAATGTTTACAATTGCTTGCTCTTATAAAAACACATGATCTGGGAATATTGCATTGAGTAAAGTTCACAGTTAACAAGACAGCTGATGCATCTGTGTTTCACATCACACGCAATCATGGTCAAAACTGGAGCAGTGGTTCTCAAAGCACAGTGCAAAGAGGCAACACTCACCTGAAGACTCCTGGATTTAATCGGTATTGTAATGACTAAGAATGTAATGTTATTATTATTTTTGTCTTTATAATTCAAAACATACCTTAGTTTAGTGACTGGTGCCTTGTCCCTCCATTTGAGAACCATTGTGCTGGAATGATGACATACATTTGATGCTGTTTGCTACATAATTTAAAGGTGCCCTGTGGAGTTTTGTGGTGAACAAAGTTGCTGTTCACATTCAGTATTATTCTGTTTAAAAAAAGCAGTGTGTGCAACCTAGAAGCCTACCAACTGTAACTGCACAGTCAATTTTTTAGTTTGAAACCTTTCTTGTTTACTTCCTGGCAGTCTTCTTCTTCTCCATCTTTGCTGGCACACTAACATGAGCACCACCCGTAGATAAGTGGCAGAAATGTGCATTACACCACCTGCCTGAAGATTCTTGCACCTACAAACGCTGCTACACAGCGTTGCTGGCGGTTAAAAACTCCACAGGGGACCTTTAAGAACATGACCTGAAAATGTTATGGGTAACAGTCGGAGACGGCGAATAATTATTTCAGTCGCTTTTAATTTCAAGTTTGTGATACACAACTTTAAAAAAAATCTCAGATAGGGAACAAAATGGGAACTTCAGTCATTTTAAAGGGATTTTTTTTAAAAGAGGGCTGATGTGAAGTATTAATCCACAGCTGATGTGTTGCCCACAGTAGATGATGGTTACAATGCTAGTTAAGAGAAAAAAGATTGAAGTATCAGCATACAAGCTAATTAATGCACTGATGTGGACGAGGTCAGCAGCAAAAATGATTAATTCACCAAAAAATAAGCTGTTTGTGACATGGAATGGAAATTGTTGCTTTGCTCTCTTCAGAAACATGATATATAAGTGCTTTTGTGATACAGTGTGACTGTAGTGTTTTAACATGTTCATTTGGAACCAGACTAACATGTTAAAACTCATGTTCTGTTGGGTGAAATTACTGTTTTTGTTAAAGGAGTCTGTTGGCTTTGAAGAGAGTATATATAGAGTCATATTCTAAATACAATGCAAGCTTAAAATTAATTTCAAGTTGACTAATTCATGCTTTTCTGTTGCTGCCGTCCACAGCAGTCCACTGCTTTGCATTTGTGCTGCTACTCTTCTTTGCTTTGCTAAACTGGGGGCATGTTAAGCACCATCTACTATGATTTAATTGTGATACACTGACTATGGACAAGCATCTCATACACTCTTACTTCAAAAAATACAAACCACCTCTTGATATGGAATGAATGCAAAGCTAAAAACAGAAGTTAAAGAGACACTTTATTTAAAAAAAAAAACACAATAAATCCAGTTTGTTGTGTCAATTTGCTGAGGTTTGCAGTATTTCTCCCACGACAGAAAACAACATTGAGTTTGTGATGCTCAACATACCCAAAAAAATGACACTTGAAAGGCTCAACACCAGCGAGTCTTTTAACAATGACAAGGTTGCATTGAGAAGTTGTAAAACCTTGTTGTGAGCGGTTTGTTCCTCCTGCACAGGGACAGATGCTGCACCTGGTGGGCGGATTTCAGCGAGTAGTTCTTGAAGAAAACATTGGAAATAAGTTTTGCGGCGAATCGAAGGGAAGATGTTGAGATTATGAAACGTCAGGTGATACTGTTTTGATTTGTTGAGCATCACAGACTAATGCGTTGCTTTGTGTTGGGGTGATTCATTGCACTAATGATGGCTTTAAAAATCAGCAAATCACATATAAACTAGTAACACTGTACCATTTGGAATATAAATTAAGCCCCTTTAAGGACTAAAAAGTTGAGCATCTCTGAAGGCTCATGATGAAGGACTTCTGCTACAATTCAGTCTCATTTACTCGCAACAAAACTATTCAAACATTAATGTGAAAATAAGGGCAACATATTGTGATGTTTTTTTTGCAGCGACTGAAAACTCAAACATAAAGCGTTCCCAAAATGCACCCATGCATTCACAACATAAAATGGAAAGCTCTCACTTCAAGGACAATGGCTTTATTAATACCAGACAAACTGTCTGCATATTCACAAAGGCTAGCCTTCACAGATTGTGTTTGTGCCGTACACAACACCCCGCTTCACTCGAGGGAAAAGGGGCCCTGAGATTTATAATGATGCACTCAGAGAGCAGCAAAGTGCGATCTATAATTAAAGAAGTCAGAGGAAACTCACATGCTAATAGTCTCTTCTCCAAATGCTGTTAATACACTTAAGTATTTGCAGACATTCTTGCGTGGTGCAGAATGATAAGCAAAGATGTGAAATGACATGAGGGGGGTAATAAATTCAGCGGAACACATTTGACTCAGTTAAAAGGAGTGCAGCGGAAAACAGTGCAATAAAAGTTTAATAAGAGGCCGGGGAAGAGCAACGCAAAGTAGGCACGAAAATACCATTTTAGCTGATTAAGGGAAAGACCGTTGCATCCAGTCACAGTATATGTAGATGAGTGATTCTCCCTAAAGCTTCAAACCAAACTGTTATGTAACCAAGTAGCATGAAGCTTCTCGGCTCATACTTAAGATGTGACTTAACATATTGCATTATAACCACAGCTGTTCCATTACAGTCCTGGTTGTTGGGTGAAAGTGCACTTTGCACACATGGGTCAGACAGGTACTTACAATTTCAGCTATTAAATTCCTTGAATCAAATCAAGCCAAGAAAAGCATCAGCAGAGCAACAGAAACAGCACCGGCCTTTGTAATTGTTTTCTCTCCCTGTGTGAGTGTGTCTTTGTATGCATGTCAGCACATGGGGGGTGCGTGACCTTTGGGGAGCCTCACTAAGTCTGACTCCCAGCTGGCTGCTTTCAGATGCCCTGACCAGTGACCCGGTTCACCGTGGGAGGCCACGCCTTAGCGTCGGGGCAACAAGGGCAGATAAGACGGGGTTAGAGGTGAATCCTGGAGCTTCAGGCTTCCCTGATGTGAGCTGGAGCGGTGCCAAGGCCCAGGTCTCCCTCCACCAGGTCCTCCTGGTGCTCCGACCCAGAGTCGCCTCCTGTGGATGCGAGGTGGTTCTCTGCTTTTATCGAATCCAAGTTTGAATCCTCTGGTTCAATCTCAACCGGCTGCTCCTGAACGCCAAGCTGCAAAAAATAAGGTTTCGTCTCCTTCTATTCTCTGATGATATTCACAGGATGCAGCAACACAAAGAGTCTCACCTCCTTCACATGGGGGCTGCTGAAGACTCTGGCAAACACACCACAGCACTGTGGCAGCGAGTCGGTCAGCGGGGGGCCGCAGTGTGTCAGCAGTGGCTTTAGATATCTGCAACCTTGTTAAGGCTTGTGGCAAAGGTTTGAGTGTCAATGATGGTAAACAGAAGAGAGGAAAAAGGTTTTTAGTCCACTGGACATCTGACCTCGAGACACTTGAGCCATGATTGTAATAATGATTACGGAACCATAGCACATCTAAGAGTTTTTCTGTTTCGTAAGATTCTGGGTGAAAATTAGCAATTTCATGTTGTTAGTGCTTTAGTAATGTATTTCAGAAAGGTTCAGAAGAGCTTTTCTGTTTTAGTCTCTGATGTTGGAGGGCAAATCAGACTCTAGTAACCATGTTAGAAAGAAATAGTGACTCATTTCATAGCCGTAAAGTGCTTAACTGCACACTATTTCATATGTAAATACATCAAAAGTGGGAACTACATTCAGGGTGACTCACTATATATTTATATATAACCACAATACTTTTCTGTTCAAAGATTGCTGGCATTTTTTTTTACTCTATATGCTAATACACACCACAATACCCATGAATCAACATGTTGCTCAAGGACTCTTTGCAAACAGACCTCTAGTATTTTCTTTTTTTTTTTTTTTTTTACAATGCAAACAAAAGATAAAAATAGACAGTCTTTTTCCAGATTGACATCACTGTACCAATTTCACATAATGCTAAAACAATACTGCAGCTACAGTGTATTATGAGGTAATTGTCAACTTACTGTCATTAAGTCAAAAGCTTTCCACTTCTAAGACAACATGCTGCAGAGAGCTGCATATTAGTCATTCAAGCTTTAGGTATTGTTCTATTTTTGTTGCAGAATCCCGAGCTGTTAGCATATTTAACGGGCATGTACTAGCTTTTGTCTGTAGAGCACTTGTCTTAAGTAATAAAAGAACGGGCACAAGAGGCGACTAACAGAGGGTTAGATGGAGATAAAAATAATTTGCTCATTAAATTTAAAAAAGGTATCAGTCGTGCACTTGTTGCAGGTAAATAGGTCAGTTTAACACTTGATTGAAACCCGAGGCAAGGTCAGAAACGGTTTATAAATATGCCAAAGTGTTGATGTAAAGTTTGGATGAGAGCAGGAGTAGATATGGTTGTTTTTAGATGCTAAGTGTTGCAGATGAAGGAGGTTCAAATTCACACACAGCTGTGATGGTAGGTGGCTACTTCATGAAGACAATGACTCCCTCAAACAGCTCTTTTCAGGCCAGATTTCACCCAGTAGCTTGGTGACAGCTCATCTTGTACGCACTCGATTCTGTATTGTCGCCACTACAGTAAAAAAAAAAAGTTCCTTTGTTGCAGGAGTTCACGCTCTGCCCTACTTGTGCCTCGGAAAACAGACAAAACCATACTTCACCGGTGTCATCATTCCTGGACAAAAGCAACCCTTTGCACCTCTGAGCCTGTAATGAACAATGTGGGATTTATAAAGGGGGAACACAAATACACAATCCTCTGGCAAAAGCACAAAATAAGAGAGAAATGATCTAATGTGCAATTTGGGCGCCAACTCTTACATTCTAGTTTTGTTATCAGTAATGTGCAAGAGGTTGGAATTAGGGGCGACATTCAGCTAACAGGATTTAGTCATAAAATGAGGGGCAGAAAGAGAAAAGGGATAAGGAGGTAGAAAAAAAGAGGAGAATAATGACTTTTCACGGGACGTGCAGGAGCGAGTTCCTGTCGGCGTGGTGTCCTCCTGTTCTAGGTTGGCATTCTAGTAGACAGGGGTGGTAATTATAACTGCGAGCTCTGCTTTCTGCTCCACAGCGGTGTCAGGTTTTATGTGTGTGTGTGTGTGTGTGTGTCAACAAATGTGTGTGGGAAAAAGTGCTGAGTAATTGTGTGGGGGTAGGAGCCCAACTGCTGCTTCAGCCACCATGGCAGCGAGCATCGTTCCCTCCCAACACGTCCCACACGTCACCTTTTCCTGACCTTTCGTCAGCGGTGGAAAAGCACCAGAGTTGGTGGAGTATGTTTGCTCGAACAGCACGCTTCAGTACATATGTGTGCTCGAACAGGTCCATTTTATCCTATGTACTAGTATACAGCAAGATTAAATGAAAAACATGCGCTTCAGTGAGCAAAATAAACATCAAAAATAAATTGAACGGATGAAAGATAAATAGACTGATTTGTTTGCTCCGCATGGTAGAGGAAAACAACATTTATCTGTGTTTTAGAGATATAAATAAAACATATTTTTTTTGCAGAATTTTTTACTTTGTGACCAGTGAGAGAGCAGCTGGATGTTTCGGGAAATATTTCTATCTGGCAGAGAATTACGAGAATTTTAATTTCTGTCTAATAATATGATGCTACAATCAAGCAGTTGGTTTTGATAGTCTCAAATAAAGAGTGGAAACACAGAAACAGTTAGTCTGACTGTTGAAGTATTTCCTATTTCTACAGGGACTTCCTGAAGTCATGTCGTCACCTTGAGTTTGCAGAGAGACCGGTGAAGACTGCAGTAAGTCGTTCCAGGAATTAGTCTGGCACATAAATGTTTTTTGTGCCAATTAAACAAACAGTAATTAAATGAGCTTCGGTGGTGCTGACAGGCCTGGTCTTTATACCTTCACACAGAGCCAGGCTGCTTTCCTTCTTACTTCCAGTCTTTATCTAACCGAAACTAAAAGACTGCTAACAGCTGCCTCATATCCTCTTCTAACTCTGTGAGAAAGTCAGTAAGCCTCCTTTAAATACTGGCTCCTTTTATGCATATTACTGGCTGTGCAAAAAAACTTAAAGTCATCACAGGATTCTTCTGCTTTTTCCTTCAATCCACAAAAAAGTACCACTGTTGACAGCTGTGATTATTACTGAGGATGCAGATTTTTATTTTACCCGCAAAATAGTTGAAAATCTTACAAATACTGCACTGATGTACACTGTAAAAACTCCTAATTTCATGTAAAATAACTACAATTTTATAGTAACGTAAATGTTAGAAACTGGATAGAAACACACTCAAATATTATCCATAAAGTAACAACCCAACAGTTAAACTTGCAGCTCTTTAAATAAAGGCTTTCTACATTCAGATCCATCATTCTGGATTCAAATTGAGCAAACACTGCATAGACTTTAAAAAAAATAGTACAATGATGCATCCAGTCCTGTGTTGTCACCACGCTCTTACTTCTGGAGCTCACCATGCTGTTATGACTGCTTCTATTGTCTCACTACATCCCCCAGATATTTACTGAAGATATCGATTTATTGAAAAAAAAAAAAGTTACTTTTTGTCAGTCATGACTTTATGTTGCAGCTCACGAGTCACATCGCAACACACATTTTCAATTTTTCCTGGGGGTTCTTCAGAATTATTTATGAAGAATTGGTTGACATTGCAAATTTGAAACTGAATAAATTAAACTTAAGTGTTTTGGTTTAAAGTTAATGGTGACATGCACTTTATTTCTCTTCCAAAATAACACTGAAATAATTTAGGAAAAACCTGCAAGAACTTCACTGTAGAACTTTTAGGTCTATAGGTTTTACTAAAAGTGTGTGATCATAATAATTTAGGAAAATCATACAATGAAAATATCTTTAAAAATGTACTGTTTTGCACATTTGTTGTTTGGCAGCTGCTGATTACAGTCATTTAACCTTTCTTTAATGCTTTGTTTTAACAGTGTATCCAACAGCAACTAAAAATACATTAAATTTTGCTTTGCTTTACTCACTAGCTGCAACAATTAAATGCTGTGTATAGCTGAATGCACTGGTTATAAATATACAACAATGCAATGCTATATTCATGGTTTCACCACTCTGAAATTAGTGCATAATGAGTAGTAATAAACGTCTAACAAACAATACAGCAGCAGATATTTACAGTAGGTGCCACTGCCCTCTAACTGTTACTTTCTGTGTACTATTGTCTATGCTGTTATTGTGGTATATTATATAATACTAGAAACAGAGATAACATCCTGAGAGCCACATCCCTGTAATACAGCCACACCAGATCTTTTAAAACACGGGTGGCCTCGGGGATGCCAGATTCAAAACAAAAACATGGGTTTCCAGCCCGAACACCACGGCATGCAAACTGCTTCAGCATGGAAGATCAAACGTGGCTTTGATGTCCATCAGAACGAGCGCATAAAAGGAGTAAAATGTTTGTCCTAATGAGCCCTAAAGCCAGGCTGACAGGGAAACGGCTGAGGAAGCCGCCTTTCGGATGAGACTCCGGCGAGCTAAGGTGGAGCTCAACTCCCTGGCTGAGACTCCTCTCACCTGGTCCACTTCAAAGCATCTTCATAATGTGCTTTTTTCGCCTCTCATCAATAGGAAACACTGGCTGGAACTCCTTTCATCTTGTGCACGGCTTCTCTCATCCCCTCTGTCTCACATTTACATGCATACACGCTAAAAAAGACTCACTGCACGCGCACATTTTGTCAAATGTGCAAATTAACCCACTATGCAGGCTTTTAACTATGGCCACAGGGTAGGAGCATGTCTGTGTAGTTACTATGGTTACACAGATTTCAGCGTTGTGTTGCAAGTCATGAGAGCATCAGTGAAAGCAAATGTCACAAGTTGAATGTTCACAGTGTATTAACTTCCAGGCTGTTTCAGTATGGACAAGAGAAAAGCAGAAGAGTCTGATTGTAACTGCTGAATCTACCTTATGTTCTATAAAACTCTATATAAAATCAGCTGCTTTCATCAAGTATTGGCGGAAAAACATCTTCATCTGTATGATATTTCTGCACAGGCAGTTTCTTTGCTCTGTTTAAGCAGAAATTGACAACACTGCAATCGTTTGCAATGGTTTTTTTTTAGGAAAAAGCTGCACCTGAATCAATGTTCCCAGCAGCAGCAAGACTTATAACACACCATGTAGGATAAAGGCAGCGGGAAGGAACACGTGTCATTATCATTTCCACCCTTCTTACATTTTGTGTATCAACAGCCTGAATTCAACCTTTGTCTCCAGTGAAATCCATTATTTCTCTGAGGAAACAATTCACAGAAAACTGGGGGGGAAAAGGTGTCATTAAAATTAACTGCTTTTGGAGGATGAGCTCAAATGTGTTGAGCTGTAATGTGAAGCACAACGTTTGTTGGCAAAGCCTCTCACTGCAACACCATCCTGTGAAAATCAGCAACATCGTGTTGCGAGGAGGGAATTCAGCAGCAGGGACACGGGGACTTGTGAGGACAGAAAGGAACAATGAAGACGCACATTTCTGAGGATTATTTGTTTCATAGCAGTCGGCAATAGAGCAGAGCAGCGCTGTTCTCCCGAGACCTCGCCCATCGATTTGTGTTTCCTGTGGTGTATATTGTGTTCACGAGCTTCTCCTTTTACTCTTTTCAGTCACTGTTAATCCGGCTGTAATTTAAAGACAACATTCTGAGCACGATGAGCTCCGTTCAAAGATGGGTGGCACAAGATAAGACTCATTTACAGAAAGAGAAGTCAGATAAGTGATTTAAATAATTTTGAATGATTTCAAATACTAGTGGACACCGAGATTATCTTGAAAGGCTCCACAATGTTGTAGTAAAAAGCATTGAAGCAAAAATGATTCTTTGCAAGATAGTTGAGGGAGACACTTTTTTGTATATGCTCATCAATGTGCACCATCAGATACACTATTGTTTTCATACTTTTTAATATGCCAATTAAGCTATCTTTAATAGAATAAGCTACCCCACTGTTTTATTAGATGTTATTTGCACATTTCTTATTGTGATTTAAAAAAACGTCTGATTATATGAACACACTGACAGGACTGCTGCTTAATTTAGTTGCACACTGTGCAAATAAAGGAATTCTAATCTATTCTATTGCATTCTATTTAGGTTTTAATCTGTCAGATGATGAGAGAAATGGCATTGAACCTGAGCTCGAGGTTATTATAGTTAACCAGAAACTAAAGATAAGTGTTAAAAAAATACATTTTAGTTAACGGAAACAGAAATAAAAACGAGAATTTGAATTGAAAAAAGAAAACTATTTGCAGGGATGGAGGCAAGTGGTGACCTGGGGTTTCCATGGCAACCCACACAACCAATAGTGAAGCTTGTTATAGGGCCACACACATACTCACAGAACTAGAGTTGGATCCAGTACCTGCTCTTTATTCTAGAACATTTTTTGTGGAACTATTTTACTACAGCTGCTGTTCTCATAGAGGTGCATTTCACCAATAAAACCACAAACAACCAACCACAAAATGTTCATACTGATTTTCAGGCAATTGTAACTGAAAAGTGTGGAGACTGTATACAGATGCATTGGTTTTAAAATATAATGATGTTTTTATTTTTGTCAATTTGGTCAAA
This sequence comes from Amphiprion ocellaris, assembly GCF_022539595.1. Lineage (NCBI taxonomy): Eukaryota > Metazoa > Chordata > Actinopteri > Pomacentridae > Amphiprion > Amphiprion ocellaris. The sequence continues at coordinate 17,374,875 of NC_072787.1, read as the reverse complement.
TGTGTCAACTGAAAAAGTATGAAAAGCCATCAGTGATTATGTTTATCTTCTACATGACTGTAGAAACCCTCCATACACCTCCACTATTCATATTCATGGTTGCAAAATACTATAAAACTACACATATGGATGGATAATTCCATATAATGAAACCCCTAATTCAGATGTACTACCATGTACCAGGACTGACAATTATCAACTATTCTTCTGTTCTGAAGCTTTCCCAGGTGGTTTCATGAAATACATGCAAATTGTCTCAACAAAGCAAAGCTAGTCCTTATGAGTGTGGTTAATGGAAAAATGAAAAAATGGTCCCAGGACAAGCATAGTTAAAAGTAAAACATGCAAAGGAAGACATGAAGAGCAAAACTAATTTAGTTTAGCTTTGACAAATAACTAAATTAGAAAACCAAACTAATTCAGAGGACCCCAGTGGACCCATCAAATGGTTTGGACATATAATGACAATGCGTTCATTTTTAATAGAAAATAGAATGCCATTCTTGCAATTACAAAGCAAGTCAAACAATCCAGAGTGACAAATTGTTTCCTGAACCAAGCTGAATATATTCTTGGTTCAATTTAACTCTACAGCCTTAATCTGTTCAGGTTTAATGCTTTAAAATCAAAAACAAAATTAAATATGGAAAAATGTTACAGACATAACCAGAAAAAGCTGAGGAGATTTTAGTATGGTTTGTAAATACTAGCAAAATAATTTGAATTTCATTCGATTTCACCGCACTGCAAAGTCACAAAATCCAAAAACAGCTTGAGTGGGTAACTTCTGCAGAGGTCAGTTAAACCAGCTCTCTCAGGCCTTCTCCAATCCACATGATTAATGTTTTCCCCCCTTCTCATACACATTATTCACTTTAAATGCACTTAAAAAACTAACTAAAATGAACACAGTCATGCATGAAACGAACATTCCAAAAGAATGCACTACCGGTCGTGCAGCTCATTGTTTTGCAGCAGAGAGAGTGTCCATAAAGTAAGATGATGTGCTCCTTCCTGAGCACGGGGACCAGGTCATGAGGCCATTAAGCGGTAAAATTAGATTAGCTTAAACTTAATGCAGTCCTTGTTAAATTCCACTCCAGAGGACACAACTGTTTTCTTACTGCCTGCTGATCTAACTACGTTCTCTGCTTACAGGAACCTGCTTCTCCCTGCCGTCAACAGCGACAGCAATAATGTGACATTTTGGGAAATTCACTTACCGGGACTCACTATGCTGCCGAGAAGTGGGGGGGAAAGATCAATACTGCTCTACAGCCTCGTAGCGTAGCTTAGCATAAAGGCTTGATAAAAGAGGGACACTTCTAGCTTGGGTCTGTCCAAAGGTAAAAACAAAGGCTTGTGATTTATGAATTTCATTTTTTGCACAGACAAAGTGCAGATCTATGTGAATTTTAGAGGGAGACGCATTCAAGTCAGATGTTTTCTCTCGTTTCCAGACTTTCTCCTTCAGAGTTTATACAAACTTTCTATTTACTGCACAGACAAGTGGCATCAATCTTCTCATGCACTAATGAGTAGGAAAGTAACTATGATGACTTCAAAATGTCAAGTGGACAGTCATAATTAAAACACTAACTTTGGTACACATCCACTTGGTGAGTCTAACTCACTTCTGCATAAGCCGAATAATAACCGCAGAGAAATTTGTGAAAGCAGTTTTGCATATAGCTAGGACTGTATTGTATTAAACCATTATTTACATTAAAATGCAACATGGGTGCTGTAGATCAGCGAGAGCAACTTCTTTTCTCCTTACTCTGTGAGTGTTCTCTTACTCTGGTTGCAGCTTTGAATTCTATGAAAATATCACATCTGTTTTCTATATCATGTGTGTATTAAGTTTGTCAGACGACACTGCAGTTATAAAATCAGCATTTCAGCCGAGCAGCAGCTTGGAAGTGACTGTTCGTTAACATGTAGTCTTTATGGATCTTGTCTGCTTATGATGTCTGACAACCCATGCAGAAAAAATATGTAACTCACAGAGTAAGATAGAGAAGCAAAACAGATTTAAAGTACCTCCCTGCTGAGCAGAGCCTGTGTGTTTCATTTCAGGTGTGGTAGTGGTCGAAACTTTGCACTGTACACAAATCATCTTTTCTTCTGAGATCATTTTAATAACTTCCATACTTCCGAAACCTTAGAAACTTCCACAGTAATCAGAGTTGGACTTTGCTGCCTCTATTATCTAAAACTGTAACACTGACTGGAGCCAAAACTGGCTGATGTAATGACGCAATACATGATACTGATGAGAAACATTTGCATAGTGAATTGAAATAAAAGGTAAAAGCATGTATTGGTTAAAAACAGTGATGTTGATACATTTCCTCCATGATGTCGACTGTGGCTGCCCTCAGTGAATGCATCCTAAAGCACATTTCATATTGGGAAAACTAATGTGAGAACATGAGTTCCTGCTGTTCTGACACGACTGCACAAATGGCAACACACATGTAATGCCTGAGCGCTAGCCGCCCACCTACTTACAGCACTTCATTAACTTTCTGTTTGTTCTGCCGTCCTGGTACATGAGGCTTTTTCTTCACAGTCCCTGAAATGAAGCACCATTTTCTCTTGTACTCACCATATAATACCAGTCCACAGAGCGGGGCATTAACTACTGTGAGTGCGAGCAGATGTGAGAGTGCTTTGGAGAAGAAAGAAATGAAAGGATACTTGTAGTCCAGCCGGTGCCACAGGCCCCGTGTTGTGTCTGGCCTCCCTGTAGCAACCTGTGGACCATGAGAGAACAAATGTTACTTTCGTTGACACACAAAGACCCACTGATGTGGCTGTAAACGCTGCCTGAGGGAAATGCTGAAAACCGGCACCCCTGGATGGTCAGCGGGGCCATATCCAATGACCTCAGGCCTTGTGCTCATATAGGAAAAATCCTGTTCCCAAAAACTGCACCTTCCCCAGAGATGCTTCCCCACTACAGGAAGAACACGCCCCCAGCCGTCCCCGTGTGGATTCGCGCTCTGGGCAAGGTTACATTCATTGCATTTCCATAAGAAAGAAGCCCTGGAGCTCAGCCTCGGCCCTCCACTGGGATCCTCGCCCAGCCTTTACCGGCCGACGCTGTCTATTTGGAGATGCCCAGACCGTGTGCCATTCATAGCGTGCAGATAAGAGGCAGGTCAAATGAGAAGATGAAAGGCAGGAGATGGAGAGCTGTTGGGAAGGTGGTGTGGGAGGTGTGTGGGTGGCTGGGTGGAGGTGGCTGCGCAACAAAAAATGGCACTCAGAGTGTCTCAGAGCTGGAGAGGATGTGGTGCAGACCATCATTTAACAGGAAGCAAAAGTGCATTTCCTCTTTTTGAACTCTTCCTCACTTTGATATCAGGGGGTGTTAAAATAAACAACAGAGAGCAGATTAAAGGGTAGAAACATGTTATGTGTCTTTGGGAGAGGATGTTGATATAGACTACAGATCCTGGCAAAGTATAGTACGTGTGAGAATGACACCTTTTTGTAAATCCCTGCAGTGTTTAGTATTGTATGTGCAAAAAAAAACTTAAAATCTATACCACTATAAAAGCACATACAGATTACATAACCAAAGGAAGTTTTATTGTTGTTAAATGTTATATTATACAGTACAATGCACTGCACGTGTATGTAGAATTACAGCTTAGTTAATTTAAGTATTGTGAACAATCTTTATGCCTATTTGACATATTTTCTTTAACTACTTTTTATATTTGCTAATTTTTAAAGATAAATCTGCACTTGCATCCAATGAAAAGCACACAAAACTAATAATGACTACCTGTAATTCTTCACTGTAGTATTGTAGCATCAATCCTCAGTATTTTAAATGGGATTTATGAGTATGACCTGATCAACAGTTATACAATTCAGGCAGCAAAGCACATACAGTTACATTAAAACTGCCCAATCAAGGTATTGTGGTATCAACACATTGATTCTTAGCTGCATTTAATACACAGAAAATGTTTTAGCAAGTACTTTTTTTCAATATGATTTGGCAGTATGGGGTGATAGAGGCTGTTACATACAGAATCTATTTTAAGGTTAATTCATCTTCTCTGGCCTCACTCTGCTTTTAGGCTTCTTAGATCCTCAGATCAGCTGCTTTTAATTGATCCTTGATCAAGGTTAGTGGGTAAGAGAGAGCAAGCCTTTGGAAGACTCTACCTTTTTTATTAAATGATGTCTTCAGTGGCTCTTGGTTGTTCTTTGTGTTCTTAAAGACATATTCACTTGCTTTTTGCACATATTTTGTTGCTGCCTGTACATCTCTGGTTGTTTTGAACCATGCTATATAAATACATTTAGTTCTATGTAACAAGATTAGTTAAATGTCACATGTTGAATGCATTCCTCTAGATGAAAATATAACAAAGAAGCACTGGCAACAGAACTGCATAAACTGTAGCACCAAATAGTTCAGTTTCAAAATGCCATGACAATAACAGAAAAGACAAAGAGCGCATGAATAAACACAATAGATAAAACACTGACTTGCGAATAGTGACAATAGGGTGCTTTTACCTCTAAAGAAAGGTCCTGTGGATTTTCATCAGCATCCACCCCCACCCTGTAGTGAATGAAAAAAAGTACAGTCAAACCTTGACTCAGTCGGATGAAACAATAAAAAGACAGAGACAAATCCCAGGAGTTTTATTCTGTGCCGCATGTGAAGCTATATCTGTTTGAACAGATCCGTCTGCTACTGCATGTAACTTCGCAAAGAGGGTAAAAGTCGGCGCATAACACGGCTCGGTTTGAACGTGACCTTTCAAACAGTTTCATCAAAATCAGCCTCGTCTCCCACATCACACCGAGAAAATGTCAGCCGGGTAAACCTTTGATAAATGACAAACAGCGCCGCAATTATGCTTGATATTCTACAGGACGTGGCTGCTGTTATTATCCTGTCAAGGTGTGGACCCCACTTTGCTGCCGGGGGAGCTGGGAGGAAAGGCCGATCGGCTGCCTACTCGCTGGGAATTGAAATAAAGTGACTCAACAGGGGCCGGCGACAGCCTAGCGAGCCACTTCATCGGGATATTATCTGAGCGGATGGAGAACCCCAACACTAATGCATGATTTTTAAAAAAAAATCTGCAGCATCTTCTGAAGACGCGCCTGGAAAATGACTGATATAATTATATGCCATCACAAAATCATTAACAGCTGCAAAAGCACAGCACCATCAGTACACTGTTGGTATAAAATGAGGCTGAGATGGCAGTCGATGCTGGTTCCTACAGGTCAGCAGTTAACTCTAATAGCCTGGCATTACTGCTCAGGACATTTCCAGAAAGCCTACCGCTATCACTGTGTGTGCATTGTGTGCCTTTCCAGTGTGCCGACACAAAAACCTTCCACTGAGAGCCCTTCTGCAATAACACAACTGAGGAGATTCTCATCAGAGCATTAAAGTGCTGCGACTACCTAAGACTGGACAGATTTTTTTTTGTCTTGGCTGCCTTCCTGCACAATCCATCTCCGTATCGCTGTTTGTCTTGACTGTGCTTCAATTCCTCTCCTCTCAGATCGTTGCTCCTCTTGTTATTCCTTCTCAAATTTCAGCTCAGCCTTTGCTTTCGTATACGGGCCCTTTTGCGTCGTGCCGTACATATCCTGCGAAGTGAAAATCTCTCCTCTGAACATGACTGTACTTGTTTATTCGTTTTGATTTAGAGTATTCTCTCTTTTCCCCTATTCTGTCTCATCCTCATTCCCCCCCCCCGCAGCTTCTCACGACACCAACCTCTATCTCCACCCCATCCATCTGGTTTTTCAGCTTAATATTTTTCACGTTCTCCAAAAACGTCTCTTTCCTACACCAACTCTTTGTTAATTTATCTTCTCTAATATCCATTTCAGACTCTCAGATCACTCTTCCTGTCTTCATCACCTCCCACATCCTCTTATTTCTGCTTCTTCTCACCCATCACCATCTTCCAACTTGTTTTTTTTTGCTTTCCTGCCCACCACATGGATCTATTCTTCTTGTCATCAGAACAGTGGAAGGAGGTGCTGAAATTGTGCTGAAACAGTGGTCAAGATATTGCTTCAGTTCTGTCTTTATTATGCAAGGGTTTTTCTAGGTTTACATTGGAGGAAGTTGTTGTTTCGTTGTTTTTTTTTGTCTTGGTGTGTTGTGGGAGAGCCTCTTGGATGGGGCAGGCCGTGACAGGCACAAACAAGCAGCGCTGCATGTGACGCATCGCCTTCAGCTGGTGGGATGCATTCCACGGCGACAGCCTCTGTCACCGAGCTAAGCTGATAGCAAGAGGAAAGGGCAGATAAGGTGTGAGGGGAGGAAGCAGAAGTAGAGCTGGAGGTAGAGCAAAGAGAATAAGGTGAGAAGAGCAAAAAAACAAAAAGAAAAAAAAGAGAAAAGAAGAGTAGGTTGGTTTCCGGAGCGTGATGGAAGATAATCTATGGTGACATGACAGTGACAGAATGCTGGTGAGTGTGTGTGTGAGAGATAGTGAGTGTGAAGATTGACTAGGAGACAGGACAAGACAGCCAGAGAGGAAGACATGAAAGAGAATAGACGAGAGTGACGTTGTCTCTCAATCCCGATGCAAGAGAGGAACAAAGAAATAACAAGGCAAAGGGGGGTGTTTGTGAGTACGACGACAGTCTGCTTTGTGTCTCCGGGAAAATATTTTCGCTGTCAGCCGGTCTCCTCTCACAGGCTCGCTTTTTAAATTGACGTGACCTCTGAACACTGCAACCCTCATCTTCAACCCACTGACATTCAATCAAGACAAATCAAGTCTAAATTAATTTACTGTGTGACTGTGAGTTCACAAGAATGGATACGGAAATGAGTTAAAGTGGCAACAGAAGAGGAAATAAAGTGCAACAGAGAGGGAAAGTCAGGAAATTTTGCATAAATTTAAGTCTACTGCACAAAATATGGGGCCTTGACAATAGCTGAGTCATAGATGCTTTGATAATGAGCCTTCGTAGACGAAGTGATCCTCCCTAAATAAGCTGGAGTTCCCCTATTCTGTAGGGAATTCATATCTCCTGCAATAAAACCCATTGAAAAAGAAATAAACAATGGAGTAACTCAATCTCCCGCAATCTGGTAAGAGTGAGCTGCAGCTCCTATAATCCTGACAGTCACTAGCAGCATCCAAACCCAAAGTCTATTGTTCTTTCTCCAACAGTGACGTATTTATCTGCTCTTGAATCTCTTGCTCCATTGTGACTAAAACATTGCTGGACACATTCCAGAGTGACACTGGAAAGAACCTTCACTGACGACTCATCCGGTTTTCTGGGAATCATTCTTCTTAACCATCTTAACTGGAAGAGAAAGTGGCTGATTTTCCACATCATCTTGACCCGTACGGGGGGGAAAAAAAAAAGTCGGAATTGCACACCAAAATTGAGGCAGAAGCCGCTCACACACGCCTATAAACACCTCCTTTCAAGTTAATACTTACATTACGCCTCACGGAAAAGATGAAGCGGAAAAACAGTTTGGCCTTGGGCAGTGATCAGGCATGTGTGTATGTGTAAATACATACTTTGTTATCAGTCTGGCAGACGCTAGTGGGCTGACAGAGCTGAGCTTGCTGTGCTGCAGGCACAGAACACGAGGCCTCAAGAGAACACATCACAGCAATGACATCTATGCACACATGGCTCATTTATAATATATAGCTATACTTCGGAGGGAGTCTACAGGTAGTAGTTAACTTCATTGCAGCTGTTTATTAATGAATAAACATTTCAACAGGATGTGATTAGCAGCTCCGGCTAATAAACAGCTTCTATTGGAGTTCAAGAACTCTGCTAGCATACACTCAACAGGCAGGATAAATTAAGTTACAACACTCCTCCCCTTTGCTGTGTTCGCTCTATGCGCTATTTCCTTCTCTCGCTGCTCTGACAGAGTGAGAGAGGATGAGAGGGAAATAGAAATAGGGGAGGGAGATAAAGACAAAGAGAGTTGGAGTCTCACAGGGACTGTTTGCTCTGTGCTGCGAATTTGGACAAGAGGAAAGTTGTAAGTCATCCTTCCAGTTTCCTGTTTGCAGATCCCATTTGGTTGTTCTTCTCGCCAGGGACACACGGATATCATATTTGACTCTTCACATCAGAGACTGGAATTAGCATTGACGCCATGCACATATACAGCACCGTGCACAAGTTTCAGAATAGTTGTGCAAAGTGCTGTTGCAGGACTTTCTTGCTACAGAAGATAGTTTTGTATGTCTAGTTGTTTGGGGTTGTTGTCTTGGTGAAGAATGAAATATTGACTGACAAGTCAATGCCCATGGCAAAGCGTGGTGGACAAAATGATATTCAATTAAACGTTTGCACACTACTTCCTACATATATCTATACACCAATCAGCCAAAACATTATGGCCAGTGGCAGGTGAAGTGAATAAAATCAATCATCTTGTTATAATGCAATGTTCTGCTGGGAAACACTGACATTCATGTTGATGTTTGACATGTACCACCCACCTAAACATGGCAGATCAAGCAACCTCCATGTCAACAGCAGTCCTTGATGCCAGTTGCCACCCTCAGCAGGACAATGCATGCCCCAACACACTGCAAAATCTGCTCAGGAGAGGCCCGGGGAACACGACAGAGCTAAGCTGACAAAGGTATAAGAGTAGTATGAATAGTGTATACTGGCCAACCACAGCATTAAAACCACCTGCCTGGTATTTTTACATCCCCTAATGCAGTCTAAACAGCTAAGACCCATTGAGGCCATTGACAAGAGATGTCAGAAGGTGACCTGTGGTGCCTGGCATCAGAATGGGATCTTGGAGTTTGGAGGCCCCAGGCTCTTGGTCGTGTTCCTCAAGCCATTCCTTCGCTATATTTGGGGTGCGGCAAAGTGCTTTGGCCTGCTGAGGAAGGGTGCTGCCATCTAGGTACGCTGTTGCATGTTGTTAAGATGGGTGCTACATTTCAAAGGTTTTCCAAGTAAAACACTGCACTGCAATTAGAATATCCATGTCAACCAGTCAGCGTCAGTGATTATATTGTCGTGGCTGATCTGTGTCAATGGCACAAGTGCTATGATATGATATGAAAGTGCTATAGCGTTTGCAGTAGCACTAGATGGATTTTATGTTGTCATGTCATATTAAGTGCATTGCAAACTCCACTACAGCTAAATACCAAGCTACATTAAAACAACTGTATATTGGCATAATAAAGACGCTAGAAGCAAAGAGGTGGTGCAAATGATAAAAAACATCAAAACAATTCAATGCACCAAAGGTGCTTTTAAGTCGTATATCAGTAAGACTACATTTATCTGCAGACTGTTTACTGTAACACCTTATACCATCTCAGAATGAAACATTTCTGTGAGCATGATGAATGTCTAAGAATGTGCTTTGGCTCTGGCAGTGGTGTAAAAATAAAAAAAATATTATAAAAAGAAAAATGCAGACATCAATACCTGCAGTGACTCAGACACTGACTGTAAGATCTCAGTTTACTGACCGAAAGATTGCAGTGATAAGAAAAAGCAGCAGTGGATGGACTTTATATAAGGCCAAACCATGCATTAATGTAAAGACATAAAATACTTTAAAAGAGCAAGATCTAATATTGTGTGTGCAAATAAATTGTGAGCACATTTGAATATACTTGAACAGTTTGCTGCTTAGCTCACAAATGTTCAATTTCTCAGAACGTTTAGCAGTCTGTCAGTTTGCCACTGTACGTACCAGTCCACAGATCGCTTGTGGTATATGGTGACAAACTACCAACATGTCACCCTAAACAAAATCGTGAGGTTTGCACGGCAGATGTCATGAGAAAGTGGAGCAAAGGGTTCTCACACACACTCTCACCATGTCAGCTGTGCAGACTGATAAGCTCCACAAGCATGTATGACACTCTAACAGCTAACTGATAATAGTTTTAACTCCAGGCAAACAGCAATACTGTTCCAATTACCATCCCGGAACCTTGCACTGCATTTAAATCCAATTCTCTTCAGGGAAAATCACATGCTGTTTTATATATTCCGATACTGGGTATAAATTTGAGGTCGTAGTGCCAAGCTTTACAAGAGACATAACTGCATATGAGCTGTCACGCATGAGGTGTGCTGAGCCTTACATCTCTCAGTGTTATGACTCTGCATTGGATGAGGAGATAAAACAAGGAACAACACAACAAAAGATTCCATTCTTAGTACTGCAGTCTTACAAAATAGCAATTCATACATGACCACGTTTGCAATATTGAGGTCACTGTGCAAAAAGCCTAGAATGAGAAATCTTTCTCTCTCTCTGCAGCTTTAACCCAAATTTCACATCGCTTGAGTGGGTGTAAAAATAAAATTGGCAGAGTAGTGCGTAGAGAGTGTGCATGCTATCAGATGCATGTGTATCAGTGATATTAGCTCTATGCTGTAGCAGGCTGGGCAAAGCATTTTCATAAAAGCACGCTTCATTGTCTCAGAGATTGTCCTTTGCTTGCTATCTCCTCTAACCAGACGAAACTTTTGAAATTTTCTGCCATATTGTGCACTGATGAATGATCACCCACTCAACAGATGTCCAAATATTTTGTTACCATTTCTGTTGTTTGAACTCAGCTGTGGTATAATGGTTTGAAATAACTCCGTATATGTAATACCAACCTGGATACTGCAGCATGTCAGCAAACAAATTCACTGCAGCCATCACACTGGCATCTTTACTTTCTTAAAATGCACATTACATATACTGCATCCTGTATGCTCTGTGTGAACACATCCTGCAGTTCAGCCTAGTTCAGCTGAAATGTCACTGAATTTTTGTGGAGAGTTTGTGTTACACAGAATCTGGTTAGACCAAAGGGTTATTTTTTTGGCAAATTTTCAAATGAGACATGTAGAATAAAGTCATTTAGATGAAATACCATAATTTTAAACTTACGTTTGCATCATGTTGCTAATGGAATCACACATCACAGATGAGTAAATGGTGTGATTTTAATTATGTTCTTTAATAGTGTAGGTATACAATTTATTTATTTAGATAAAAGTTTTTGGCTCTGGATTCCAAATTTAACCTCAAAAATTTAAGGTCAATGTCAGTTTATCGATTGATCTGCCAGACTAGATAACTGATTGACAAAAAGGCTGCAAATAAACCACATTCAGTCTGAGAAATTGCCCCATCGGTTCAAAGCAAGTTATTATTTTATGTGTTAATATGTGCGCTGCATCTTAAAGGACTCGTCTGGCATTGTGGAAATGATACCTAATCGCCTTCTTGCAGGGAGATAAGCTCAGAAGATCAATACCGCTCTAATGTTTATACACGAAATATGATAAAGCACCAGCCAGCAGCCGGATTATCTTTGTGTACAGACTGGAAAAGAGGGGAAACAGCACAAAAAAACACAACAAACCACCAAGCAGCACCCCCAAACCTGTCAAAACAACGTATTACAGGATATCTTGCTCATTCAAACTGTACACAAACGAAAGTGTAAAAAGATCTCGGATAGCTGGTTCTCCTCTGTTATTAGTGTTTGTGAGGAGCTAATCTAATTAGCTGCTGGCTGTGGCTTCATGTTTACTGGATAAATACTGCAAGAGAGAGATATAAATCTTCAAACTCTCTGCAATAAAGCAAATAACAGCTACTCCTTCATTGCCTATCTGACTAAATTGTAAACTACAGCACAGTATTATATTCCAGGTGTATTGCACATTGAAAAAAATTACAGATCAGTTGTCTTTTCTCATGACAATGCAGCAAGTAAGAATAAAAAGAAAATTATCAGCCACTTCATTAGGTACATCTGTTCAATTGCTTTTTTAACACAAATAGCTAATTAGCCAATCACATGACTGCAACTCAATGCATTTAGGCATGTAGACGTGGTCAAGACAACTTGCTGAAGTTCAAACTTAAAGCCCCTTTCTTTCCCAGAATGGGGAAGAAAGGGGATTTAAGTGACTTTGAACATGGCATGGTTGTTGGTGCCAGGTGGGCTGGTCGGACTATTTCACAAACCTTCTCTCTCAACCATCTCTAGGGTTTATAGAGATTAGGCTGAAAAAGAGAAAATATCTACTGAGCAGCAGTTGTGTGGATGAAAATGCCTTCTGATGTGAGTGGTCAGAGGAGAATGGGCAGAATGGTTCCAGATGATAGAAAGGCAACAGTAACTCAAATAACCACTCGTTACAACCAAGGAATGCAGAATACCATCTCTGTACACACAACATGACCAACCTTGAAGAAGATGGGCTACAGCAGCAGAAGATCACACTGGGTGCCACTTCTGTCAGCTAAGAACAGCATCTCTTTGGGCTCCTTAGTACCAACTGAGCATCGTTTAAACTCCACAGCCTACCTGAGTATTGTTGCTGACCATGTCCATCCCTTTATGACCACAGTGTAGCCATCTTCTGATGGCTACTTCCAGCAGGATAATGCACCATGTCACAAAGCTCAGATCATCTCCAACTGGTTTCTTGAACATAACACTGAGTTCATAGCACTCCAATGGCCTCCACAGTCACCAGATCTCAATCCAGTAGAACCTTTGGGATGTGGTGGAATGGAAGATTGGCAGTCCAACAATCTGCAGCAACTGTGTGATACCATCATGTCAATATGGACCAAAATCTCTGAGGAACATTTCCAACATCTTGTTGAAAATATGCTACAAAGAACTGAGGGAGTTGTGAAGGCAAAAGGGTGTCCAACCTTTTACTAGCAAGGTGTACCTAATAAAGTTGCCAGTGAGTGTATATAAAGATCAAAGATGAAAATCCACAAGAAAGTAACTACATGCAACAGTGTTTATCTCTGTTTTCTTATATATGTTCTCTCAGTGTGTCAACTGCAGAATATAAAGACATCCCTGAAAGGTGACAGTGTTTCAAACAGCATCACTTTATCAGGAAAGGGAGTCTTTTAGCATTTCAAGCAGCTAAAATCGCTGCGGATAGCCAAAGACAGTAGGGAGCAGTGTGGCCTGTGGGAGCCAAAGATATTATTATCACACAGAATCCATTTCCCTTCTCGCTGTTCACCTGGATGTCTCAGCATGACACAGGGAAAACAGCCTAAATTTAGTCTAGTGGAGTGAGCAGGGATATGGTGCATGGAAAGAACTGCCTGGATAGTGATCACTGTCCAAGAGGAAGGGATTTAACATGTAGATAACACAGAAAATGACACATACTTTTTCTTTTTCATGAAGTCACACTATTTTCAGCTTTAGGAGGAAAATGTTAGAAAGGTGACTGGCTGCCCAACAGTTTTCAATAACAGATTAAAAAAAGAAGTCTAAGAATTGCAGACAGCGTTATTTTGTTTTTCTTATTACTCACAGGAAAAAACAGGTGAGTCATGACTTTTGAAGAGTTAATGACTCACATAATTTTTTTCAGTTATTATTTGTATGCAAATATAAGAGTATATTACAATCTTGGCCCCAGTAAAATTTTCACTATTAGCATGAAAAAACTCACACTTTGCATATGTATTCTATTCTATTTCTTTGTACATGGTTTGTAATTGGGCATTAATGCTAAAAAAATTCAGATTAGTGGCATTTAAGAAAGTCTGTGTTGTGCTTAAATCCTCAGATGTGTAGACTTTGCCACTACTAAGAGCTTTAAATGACTGTGTGGAAGTCTAAGCTGTGCACAAATGTGGACACCTTTGCCAAAGTCTCTTTTGGACCAGGTCAGGCCTTTCCTGAATTGCTCTAAAAGCCCAACTTGTTTAATGATTAATTTAATGACTAACAAAGTGTTTGGCTGAAAATGCAATAATCCTGTTGCATTACTGCTCACTGACTTACTGTATGTGTGCAGCAGACTCTGAAATCCCACTAAAAAGTGAAATCCAACCAATTTCAAACACCAGATTGTTGCTCTGCTAATAGGCAGACCACTAGTCTAATGGCATTTGAATGCAAGTGTAGTTGAGCTGCTGTACTATTCATAACTGTGGGCCAGAACTGATCCTTTAACATGGCTTTATTTCGACTTCATTCTCTCTTTTGTTCTCTCATTCTTGCCAAAACTGCGTCAAAGGCATAAGATCAAATGCCTCCTTTTGAGGAACGTGGGAGAAAACTCTTTCATTGCTGACTCTGAGGGATGTCTTGATGCTGCTGTCATATTCGGACGATGTCATCTCTTTATTGTGGAGGATCAAAGGTGAAGTCTGCTGCGACCGGCTAAATATATCAGGAGAATCTCAGAGAAAGAAGTTTCTGTTATAAGGGCTAATGTGGCAATGCATTCCCAGAACAGCAGACTGTTGCGAGTCTTATATGTGGCTCTGAGATGCTGGCTTCTTGTTTCTTGCTGAAGAATTTTATTGTCTGCTTACTCTAAAATCGACAACACTGGCCTGCTTTTCTATTATTGTACTTCACCTCAAGCTAAGCCCTCTGAGCCCCAAGCAATTTCTGGGTGTTTTTTTTTGCTTGTCACATTTTTGCTCACTGTCTTTTTTCACTGCAATGTAAAGTCCTGCACCTCTATGGAAACAGCACAGCCATAGCTAGAAGTACAGAAAACTCCAAAATATCTTTTGTGCAACACAACAATGCCATTAATCATTTAAAAAAGGGAGAAAAGTTGGATTTCTTCAGTAATTTATTTTATTAAAAGAAAAAAAAGCAGAATACAGATGTTAATACTTCAGTTTTAAATGTGTTTGCGTACTTCTACTATCTCCTATCTGCTCTGTGCAAACACTGCCTGCAGTTCAGCTCAGTTCAGCCAAAAATTCTCTGAATTTTTGTTGCATGACTGTCGGTGGCAGCTGAGTCAGTAATGGCTTTATGGTTGTTTTAAGGAGCACAGAATTCTTTGTGTTTTACAGAATCTGGTTAGTACCAGTGTTTAATTTTTGGCACATTTTTGAATGATGTATGTAGATTTTTTTTTTTTTTAAATGAAATATCAGAATTTTAATTTTGAATTCAGATCTTTTTCCCTATGGAATGGCAGGTGACAGGTGAGTGATTCAAGGACTGTGCAGAAGTTAAAATTATGATGATTCTTTCTGTTTTTACAGTTTCTGGCTCCGATAAGTTGTGTATTTTTGGTGATTTTTTTTTTACAAAAAATAGCATGTCAGTAGCCAGTAAAACAAACTTTTACTGGAGGGAGTCCTGGAACAGCACAAGGTGACCATAATGAAACTTTTACTTCTACTCAGGCGGTCTGCAGTGATAAGGACTCAAAGGATGGCATGAGTGGAGAGAAAACGGGTGAAGTACTTCTGCAATTGCTTTCAGCTGGTCTGACCATTAGTCAAATGCGCCTCACAAATCAGATGGAGTGTCAAAACGGTGTCTCACACCTCCACAGGCTCAGAGCTGGTATACTGTCATGTCTGGTGATGCACAGATGCATGCATTGCAGCTGCGCAAGTGGCCTGCGATAGCTGATTTTGGGTTTTGACAAGGGCATTATCAAGCGACTATCATCCACCTGCTCGCTCATCTGCTGCCTCATCATCCCCTCCCTCTTCTTCACAATGCTGCTGCTGCTGCTGCTGCTGTGGGGGAGACTGTTCTCTATATGTAGGTGCTGATGAAATTTTGAGGGCGAGTGGTGAATTATTTAAGAGGGAGGATTATGAAAGCAGCTTCTTGGCGCGTTGCTCGCGGGTATGAATCGATATGAGCCCTCCCTCCCCTACCCCGACACCACCACCACCTCCTCCTCCATCTCCCCCCTTTCTTCTTCCCTGAAACCACAGACCCTCCGAGCAGAAGTCCAGACACATGGCCACGGGACTAGGCCGGCTGGACGGCCAGATGTACAGTGCTCGTGGTGTAACAGGCTCGGTGACATACAGTGCACGAGGAAGCCAGCAGAAAAAAGACGGGATTGTTTATCAGTGTGTGAGACATACAGAAGGGTCTGATTCAGGATGACCACATCTACAGGAACAGATGGCCAAGTCAAGGCCTGCCAAGTCTATTCTTCTTTTTTTTCTTCTGGTTCTGCTTCGGGGCTGGAATCCAACAGTCCAAGTCAAAAAAGGTTAAAAAACGGACAAGAAGTCATAGATATGGACACACAAAGCTACGTTTCTGTGGGTGAAGTCTTGCCCTCAGCTAGTTGCATAACAGCTTCGAACAGTTGAAGATTTGATTGTATGGGCTTAATTTGTGCAGTGCCAATGCTCCGAGGCTTTCAACACCGAATAAATGACCGTGTTCCAGCACTCACTCTCTCATTTCACTTGATTGTCTCTTAGTGAGTTGGTCTGCATCCATTTCACTCCCCCGTGTGCAGGCACCACCCCACACAAGCATGCGCCTCCCTCCTCTCTATGTGGGCCCGTTCTGCTGAACCATTAAATTCACCTCACTTTTTCTCATCTGTGTATTGGGAGGCCGTGTTTGGCCAGCACAGTTGTTCTCTCTCTCTCCGGCCAATGATTTCCTGACTCAAGAACAAGCAGTCGGGACCAAAAGGACCATGGATTTCAACAGCATCGATCAAACAAAAGTGGACAGGTTTCAGCCTCACGGTGAACTTAACATTCAGAGCAGAGTGCAACGTCTTTCACGCGACAGAAAGAAATCATAAAAGGCTCAAAAGGATGATACGGTGTTACTTTGACAGTGTATCTCAGTTAGTATGCACCTTTACATTGATACAGAGTGATGAAAGCTCACAGATAAATGTCACATTTCAAGCTATTTTTCATACAAATTGATCTTATTTCTCAGTAAGTGAAAACATTAACACACATTAAAAAGAACAGCCAATCTGCTGCATGTAAATCACATTTTGAAATTTCTGTTTCCATTTTTAGTGGATCTACTGGCACAGTTCTCAATCAGTCAGCCAGACTGGTCCAGAGTGAAATATCTCAGCAACCGTCAGACGGATTGCCGTGAAATTCTCCACTGACATTAAAGGTTCCCAGAGATTGAATCCTACTGACTGAGGTGATACCCTGACTTTTCCTCCAATGTTGCCTTAGGAAGTGATACTTTTAGATCAGAGTGACACATCACGACTACCTGCAGACGTATATTCAGGTCACCTCACGAAGAAACTTTGGTGTCCCTAACTTTCTATTTGGAGTCGGATCTAAATTCTGTTTTGGTTTATGGTCAAATACCTGTAAAACTAATTCACTCTCATTAGCTTTGGCTGGAAATTGTGTAAAGTGGCAGAAAAATGAAGCCAACATCAATGCAGCAAAAATAGTTCCTCAAGACTAGCTCCAAAAGTGCATCAGTCCCCACAGACCCCCATCTTAAAATACCCATCTTCACAGCAGAAAAAAATAATTGTTTACAGCTTGGTAGCAAAAACAATTTTGGTCTCTGTAGTTATATAACTCATCCGTTTTAATTGTATTCAGGCTTAAAATTATGCATAATTAAGGGCTTGGCTGCTTTGAGTGACAGGTGGGTGCCGTCACAAGAGTCCACGGCCCAGAGATGTGTGTGCGTGTGTGTGTGTGTGTGTGTGTGTGTGTGTGGTCCGTCTCAGCTCCACTAACGCTCCACCTCTTTGCTCGGTTTTGGATTAGCCAGGATTTAGATGAAGCCAAGCATTGCAAAGGTGGCACCGGCCGGAGCCACAACACTGAGCCTGAAAACAGCTGCAAAAGTACAGCCCCAAAGAGCTGCCAGTGTGGCTGAAACCACTATAACACGTCTTAACTTTTCAACAGCTTTCTAAATACACCTTTTCTAATCAATCTTGTGGGTGACCTCACTCTTTCTTTCCCTTCAGGCTTTTGTGTTGCATGCCAAGGTCTCAGCAATTAACATGGTGTCTAAAATGTTTTTAATAATTCATCAACACCAAGACCAAAACTGTGAAAATAAGAACCAGGCTGCAAAGACAAAACATTCTTTCATGAGTACAAAAATTAGCTTGATTCAATGGCCTTTTTAATCTTTTTATCTTCACAGACTGTCTCTCTTCCTCGGATATTCTGTCTCCATCCTACCCTCCAATGTTCCTTCTGTTTCTTCAAGAGGCAGACGGCTGAAATTATAGAGGGCTAAAAATAATGGCTCTATAAATAAGAGGTGCCCATTGAGAGTGATTGAGAGGTGAGGTCGCTAGGCAGCTGGGGATGCTGGGTAAGCTGAATTCATTAGCGCTCTCCGCTTCCGAACAGTAGGCCCCACAACTCTCCCACACAAGCAAACTGCACAGCTTTCCCAGTAAACAACGTACACAGGGATGAAGCGTCGGGATCCGGAGTGGCTCCTTTCTATCTCTACCTCTGCGACTCTCTGCAGTGTTGCAGAATTCTGGGCCCCATCAGTACCATCAATCAAACCTCATTACCGCTTTCCCATTCCCAGAGAGCACTCCATGCGGACCATATTCTTAAAGCATTGTTCAGCCACCAGCGGAGTGGAAAAATGTGTGCGCACGTGCAATTGTGTTGCATTTGTGCATGCGCGAGAGCGTGCGGCAGAAGCAGCCCATGTCTGTTTTATTATTCATACTCATGTGTGGATCCTCTTTCAGCCCACAGACACCTGCCACACATACACACAGCACATACTGATGTTCTCACTATATTTTCCTCCACACCTCACTCTGGTGCCAAACTGAAAATTCCTCAAACAATAAACTCAGAAATACTAACGCCTTTCCATCTGTCCTATTTGCATACAGCACTTGTGCAAAAAAATTCCCCGTTTCTGCATTTAGCTGCCCTCGTACGCTGACACAAATAGACCCACACAGACACACGAGTGGCCATTTTTATTGCCCTGATGCTCTTTTTAATGGCCCTCCTCCTCCCTCTCCATATTGACGTCATATCCATTAGGCCGTGCCTTTGGGCCTTTTTAGTGGAGGCTGGACTGCAGGACTCCAATGTATGAGTCCTCCGTCCTGAGTCAATTTCCACCTGATAAACTTGCCGTATTGGCCGATCTGACAGATGCGGTTACCACGGCAATCTGTTCAGTCCCTCCACACACCGCCGTGACTATCAATCCGCTGTGAGAGAGAAAACCCATTGAACCGTGCCCGGCCATGGAAAGCAGTGCGTTAACAGTGCTGCACATACGCTCTCTGTGAGCGCTCACCTGTTTACTGTCTGCACACACCGACACACACACCGACACACACAGCTCAACTATCAACACACATAGGAGTGTTGATAGTTGAGCTGAGAGAAGACTATCTGTATCTGGTGCCACAGAGAGTAACCCTGGCAGGCTAATGTGAAGAGATAACGTTTCACGTCTGATCAGCATCACAATCATAATTCCATGCCCTCGCTCAGCCTCCATCTCCCTCATTATGTTCCCAACAGCAACAACCTCAATTAGGTTCCTACTTACCCTGGGAACTAGCCTTTTTTCAGACCCTCAATATAGCGCTGAAGTCTCATCAACGCCCTGCAACCTTACAAGTTGCTCCGACTGACTCTTTCCCCCTTCATGAATATAGAATGAGTGTGAAGTACATAGGCAGCTGTAGCAAAACAGAGGTAGCTCGAGTGAAGTGGTGACAATGCTGCCCTCAATGCTGGCTGGTGCAGAGAGAAATAGCAAGTGACGACTTTGGGGTCACAACGATTTGGAGCTGAGAGTCCCTGCTGGACAAGGCCGGGATGAATTTTGATAGCGGAGCCTTTTCCCTTACTGCGAAAATAGCCGTTTCAAATGTTAAATTGAAGCTCGGTTGTTAGACAACACTCAGGAGACATAATCAATGGTTGGTGCGGCTGGCTGAACTTGCAGGGCTCCACTCTGACTTAGTGCTGCACATCTAAACCCCGTCGCCAACTGGAGCCGAGCTCAATGTAATGAGAAATGAGACTTAACTTTCAGTACAGCAAGGGAGGGAAAAATCACCCAAGGAAGAACAGGGGAGAGAGGAAAAGTGAAGAGAAAAAAGAAGAGAGCCAGAGAGAGAGAAAAAAAGAGAAAAATTTCAGGTTGTTTTGATAAATAACAGTGACAAAGTGTTCTGGGAGCAGTATTACAGCTCCAATCCATCACTGGATCATCAGGCTGCATTAATAATGAATGTGTTTTGTAGACATAAAACGTCCAGTGCACAAATCAGACAGATGCATTTTGTTTGACAAATTGGACCAGCAGAGAGACAGTCACCTGACCCTCTTGATCCATTCCTGAAAGGACCAAAAGAAAAGACGGATAATTTCACAAGTTCCCACATTCACATAGCTGGTGTACAACAAAGTCTGCTTTGGAAATCCCATTAAAGAATATGTTGCAATTTTACAGGCAGAAAAAGAAGCCTTTGTTCCCTGTCTAAATTCCAAAGTCATCCCTTGCTGTAGTTTTGTTTTCTCATTCTGACTTCTCTTATATGTTTTTCCCCTTTGTTGCAGAGAAATCGGTTTGACTGGACAGAATAAAGAATATACCACTGAGAGAGAAAATCTGAATTTAAGCTTCTCTCACTCTCTCCCTTTGTCTTATTGTCTCCTTTCATTATCACTAGGGGCAAACCTATGCAGCAGCCATTCATCTTTGGAGTTCTTTCAAGTATCTTCTATCCTATCGGGTTGACATCTTTTTATTATGGACAGTGTGTATTTGCCTGTGTACATGAGGATATGAGGGTGACTTTGCTCTCTCCTTTGGTATGCTGTGCCTATATATCAGGAGGGAGGAGGTGTGTATATCTCTATGTGTGTGTCAAGTCTTCTAGTCGAACAGCAGAATAAGAATTGGAAAAGGGCCATCCTCACAATTGCAAATGACAATTGTTATGTTAATATGGCTGTACTTATTAAAGCTGTACCGGCAGATGGATGTCAAAGATACAGAGAGATGCAGAGAGTGGATGAGTTAGTGAATAAGTGAGTGAGTGAGAGCGATAAGAGGTCAGTGGGGCATGAAGGAGAGTAAGTGACATCAGAGGCTTGGTCTTCCACCCGTCCATCTGTCCACCCAAAACAAACAAGCCAGGCTCCAGCTGTTGCGTCTTAGCCTCCAAATTTTGAATACTGCTCATTACGTGTGCACAGACAGTGACACACATGGAAACACACTGCAGCAGAGTTGCACTAGTTGCCTTCCCCATGAAACATTTTGACGTCGCCTCATGCGCAGCTTTGAAAGTGAAACGCCATTCATGCAAGCTATTTTCTCATCTCATATATTCTCCGTCAATCACTCTCGCTGCATGGACAAATGATTACTCTGACTAAGAGTCCACAGCCATGCTACAGGCTGTGTGAGGCTGTACTTTGGCACAGCTGTGCTTTTAGCTAAATGCAAATGTCAGCGTGCTAGCGTGCTCACAGCGGCTCTGCTTACTTTAGCCCTTTTCAGATATGGGATATGTAACATTGCTGGCTTCATCACTTTGTTTAGGTGGCGCCGCTCTGTCATTCAGACATAGGTCACTTTAATGTTAATGTTCCTCACACCTTGAATCAGACATGCTCACTGCAGTGGCAGAGAGAGTCATAAAATTTGTCATATTTGTCATACATGCTAGATCGGACATTACAAATTACATAATGCATAATATTGCACACGTAAAATAAATATAAATCCAGGATATAACAAACTGTAGCATATAAACTGTACTACCTCAACTGTCTGTTAGTGCAACTTGTGTATAGATCCTGATCGATCCTGTCTCTAAGTCAGGAATACTTTATCAGGAATTTATGAAGTTTCTGCTTTACTTGTACATAAATGCATAAATAAACTGTCTCTCTGTGGAGACGTCAAATCGATCCTGTTGTTTGATGCTGCAGGTATTCAGTGAACTCGGTGGAAAGATTTCTGCACACAGCTGGAAGCAACAAACTAACTTGCATATTCTGTTCTCATTGTGGTAGATGTAAAATTTTCATGATTCTGGAAGCAAAGTGGGCCTTTTGTTCTCTCTGTTCATGTATTCAGACCAATATTGGTGCTGAAATGTGGAAAAAAAACCTTCACTTCGCGCATAAGTATGTTGCTTGTGGTGTGTATATCTGAAAATGGATATACTGATGTTAAGCAGGTATTATTTACCATGTTTTACCTCTTAGTTTAGCCTATTAGCAAGCTACCATTTGCTGATTAGGACTAGACATAAAATACAGCTTAGATTTATGGGAATGCTTTGTGGGCCTGGGCATAAACCAAATTATTGGGCAAATTAAAGTGGCCTGTAGTCAAGTCACTGAATTGTATTCTCTGGGGACCTTGTGTGTCTGCAGCCCGTCCAATAGCTTCCAGGAATCTAGACTGAACAAAATATCTGCCCTTCCCATGACATAAAGCATGTCAACATAGAGAAGGAGCAGGGAATCTTGTAATTGCTACTGTACAACCACAGCTACCACTAATAGTCATAATAATACAGCATAAATACGAACAGCTATTAGTCTGAGATGAGGAAAAATAATGATATTCAAACTGAAAGGGCTTGAAGAGGACATGACTGGCCAATGTTCAAAGCCTGGAGGCCCCAGACTGCTCACTGTGACTGGGTCTCAGATCTCCCTAGGGGTGCCCTGCCACCTCCAGCCCTCATCAAAGCCAAGGAGACAGACCGAGACTGAGAACTGGCAGTGTGACATTGCATATGTGTGTGTGTCTGTGTGCTTGTGATACCATTCGGGCAAAGAGTTTCACAGACAAAGGAAAAAAACAAAGACAGAAATAAACAGAACACACAGAATGGAATTTACAGAGTGAGATGTGGCATCATTTTCACTTAAGAAGTTTGGTCTGTTAAAAGCTACTGTGATGCCTTGGAATAAAAAAAGTCTAATACTACCGTAATTCTTAGATTGTTGGATTAGAGTTTAATGTTTTCAGAAAGCACTGCCAGTGGTCTGTGTTACAACTTCAATGAATATGACATAATAAGTCCCTTGAGAAAGGATCATATGACCAAGCCATTGCTATCTATCACCAAAATAAGGGCCTCTATGTCAGAAACAAACACGGGACTATTTTCCATGGTGGTGCATAGCAGGAAAAGTGGTGACACAACTGTTCTAAGATTGACAGTTTCATCAGAGACAAAAGGTTGGCTTTTGGCCTGCTGGCCTAGTTTAGTTAGATGGAGCACTGCAGCTGTGTGTGTTACACCTTAACATAAACACAGACAGTCTGTGCTTAAGGTGGTAAGGTGCAAATACATACGGCAGACCTTTTCAAAAATCATTTTTTCAAACTGATTGCATAGAGCGATCTCAAATTTGGAAATTGCCTTTTCACATCAGTGTCAGCCACACTGTGGCATCACTGGGGAGTTAACGGCCTTGCTGGACTATAAGGACTATAGGGCTTGCACATGGGATGCCTACGTCAGCTGCCTGCTGACGATCACATGATTGTGATCCTACTACAAACTGATCGTTGCAGACTTATCGGGACTTATCTGTCAGAAATTATACAAGGAACAATTGAATAAAATATGGGGGTGTTTCTGAGTCCCATGATATATTTAGGTCATGCAATTTGGTATCCGTACAAAACGTACACATGCATAACATGCACCTGTGCTCAGCACAAGGTCATTTTGTCTGTGGGTACATCTATATTCAATGGCCACATCCTATAGTGCCGTGATTTCTGCAAGATTTCAAGATTTCAACCGTTGGAAATGATAGAACGACTGAGCAGCCTTGGTGGAGTACTGCACTCTCTGAGTGCTTTTCTTGTTATCTATTTGTCCATTTTATGTATATGTGTCCTTGCCGTGGAACTATTTTCATTCATAGCCTTTTGGTGGGCCAGCATAGTTGCTGAAGAAGTGTCTAAGAGTCAAAGAGTAAAAGAGACAATATTTTTCCACTCCTAAAAAGGATTTGGAAAGAAGAACTCTGGTTCTTATATGGCATGAAATAACGGCATTACATTTACATCTATGTATACTGGCCAATGAAAATAAATTGTCTGTTCACTGCAAAAGCTGCTTCAGTTGTACTTCTCCTCTGAGAATCTCAATGAACTCAGTATTCTGCATATCGTGCAGCAGTGTTTCGTGTTTTCTGAGTTTAATGATATAGCAAATTTCCACAACAAAGTAAATGTTTAAATTGCTGTATAGGGAAAGGTTTAATGCCAGTTTTAAGAGAGGATATCTGTAAATGGCCCACATGTGCTACCCCCAACAATGATATTGTATCAGTGTACTCCAAAAATCAATGTAAGAATCTTATTGCTTTCTACTAGGCACTGCAGTTTCCTAATGGTATGTAATTTTGATTTCTAACAAATATCTAGCAAATATCTGGTTTCAACCTATCTAATCTCATCTTAAGCGTGTTATACTTTCATCTATGAATACTTGAGGGTCTGCTAGGGTTCATGTGACATAATTTTTGTCATCTGCACAAGGAAGACCTTTTCAAGGAGATCTGCATACACCCCAAAACGTGCTCTAAACTTACTAAACTGCACCTAAAAGGGCAGCAGTGTGCATGCTCGTAATATGTAGATGCCAACTCAATGTGTATGTACGGAACAGAGTCCTCCAGGTGGACTCCAAGTGAACCGGACAGCATCATAATAACAGCAACTACACATCTGTGGCGTCCACAGCTGTCCATGTGCATGTCTGCAAGGAAGTATAATCAAGGCTTATAGAATATGATTACTCCAGGAGTTACCCGTAACCAAATTACACATAATGGCAAAACTGGCATGTTGAGCCTAGCATCACACAAACTACAACTTTTGCAGTGTATCAGTGTATATCAGTCTTGCATTTCATCTTCAACGTAAAAATACAGATGCACAGATACAGCTCAAACTGCCTGGGTATTAGTGAAGTCCACTCAGAGCTGTCCTGGTGATAAAATATTGGTCTTGCATAATGTTAAGATTCATCCTGCTTCCAGCCTCTGCAGCACTGCACCAAGGTTGAGCTTTCATCTTTGCACAACAAAATTAGTTGGTTGGTTGAGCTTAATCTATTCCAAAGTTTACTCTGCGCCTCCTGAGGAGTAAAACTACTAAGTGTGTGGGATTGTGCATTTTGAGAGAAACGTCTCTGGAAGCTGGAGAGAAAAGAAGAAGCAGAGAAAATAATGACCCTCATACAGTGTCATGGTACGGTGCATTCCAATATGTCAATAATTACTATTGATTGTACGAGACAGGAAAACAGCATTTTCATTACTGTATGCAGTTAGGTGTAAATAATCACTTTATTTTGCAGCTGCATGATGAAACTCTCAAGTGTGGCCAATAATGTACCTTGAAATTGAGACTGAAATGGAGGGAAAGAGAGGAACTGTCGAGTTGGAGAGGAGAGGCTCACAGTGTTGGCTTTAAAGTACATTTTGTCTACTGAAGTATGATGTCTCAACAGTGAGCTGACTGAATACTGAAGTAGTTTTTTTATGACAGAGTTCTCATCTGGTTTGAGCTTTTAACCATCTAACTAAACATGCAGCACATGAATCTCATATTGCATTCTGACAGACTGTCTCAGCTCAGCTCCCCCCTGTGTAGTGAGCTTCTCTGAGAGCATATTTGTATAAATTTGTGTGGCTGAATATGAGAGTCAGAAGATACAGGATACAGGAACAAACATTGATATCCTGTACATAACGTCAAGATGTTTTTCCCTTTAAGCCTCAATTAGAAAAGTTTAGTTGTCTGTCCTTGAATTCAAAACTTTAATATTACACAAACTGTTGTAGATTATTAGGCAGAAGAAGAACTGATGATCAAACAAGCTCAAGATGAAATCCGTGCGTCAATTTGTCCGTTTCTAAGTCTGTCTGGTGGATCTGAACCCTCGCCTAATGAAATCTGTAAACCCCCAGATGAACAAGAGCAACAACATCCCTCTTCAGCTTCTGCACAGGAAATCACAGGCAGAATAGTTAAAGCAGATTACAAGTGACAGCTAATTATCATCACTTCCTGTCTACATTATGTGAAAGTGCAGATTGGCCTGTGTTACTGCACCCACACAAATACACCTAGCAGCAAATAACCTGTGATACCAGCGTTCCTGAACGAATTTCACAGCAAAAAGACACTTTATACACACACACATTGATCAGCCACATTAGAACCGCCTGCATAACACTGTGAATGTTCTTCTTGTGCTGCCAGAACAGGTGCGCTGAGGTATCAAGCACCGAGACGTCAGCAGCAGATCCTTTAAGTCCTGGACGTTCGCATGAGGCATCCCACAGATGCTCGCTCAGATTGAGATTGGGGGAATTTAGAGGCCGACTCGCCACCTTGAAATGCTCCTCAAACTATTCCCGAACTATTTTTGCAGTGTGGCAGAGAGCCTTAACTTTTTGAAATGACATAGCAGGTGCCATTGTGACAAAATAATCAATGTTTTTCACTTCACCCATCAGTTATTTTAATGTTGAGGCTGATCAGTGCATATAAGTGGCACAGCTCGAGGAAATCTGACCATTTGTCCAAGGATTTAACATAGTCAGTGGCATACATTTGTTTAAATTTGATTCCTGACCTACAAAGAGTGCAGAATCCTACATATTCCTTCCATGCCATACCCTTCTGATCATTTCCGAAAAAATCTTTTCGATGCGGTCTCAGATTTTCAGGACCCTACTGTACTGTATATATAGGAGTAATTTCACACAGAGTGCAGCTTTCAAAGACTCCTCCACAAAAACCATTTCCCATTTCAAAGGTGGAAAGGAAGTTAAATTTGCTCCAGGTGAGGAGATGTAATGTATTATTCACCAAAATGAAGTCTTTCAAAATTGCTACTTATCCCTTTACTTCACACAATCGGATGATGGAAGGGAGATGAGAGGGGAAGCGGAGGTGGGAGTTTGGGATGGAAAGTGAAGAAAACGGAGCTATTCTCTGAAACATGACAGCCCTGAAGGCTCGATGCACTGCGCTGCGCTCCGCTCCACAGATAGAAGGTCTACTCACAAAGACAGCGGCGTCGAGGGGATAAAAATATGCAGGTGGATTATTCAGGACACATATCCACAGGTACACATGTATGTACACACATACACAAAAGCAAAGTAGAATCTGTGGGAGGTAGAACAACAGTATAACTCAACAATTGTCTCCCAAAAATGAATAATGCAGAGACTTGTACTGCATGGAAATCAAATGTAATCAAACAAATACATACATTTGAATAAAATACCTAACATTATGCATTTAATGATTACTTTGGCTGCACAATCAGGCACTGGGAGCTAATTTAAAAGAAACAAATGTTCTCAACCAGTTAATACTATAAGCAGTGGGTTCCTACATGAACACACTGTTTTCTGCTAATGCTGGCTATTTTACTTGAAACATCCCTGTATTTGTGTTATATTTATGCTTGGCTCAAAGTGGAAGAAGCCAGTTTCCACCTACAGATCAGCATTTAAAAATACAAGAAACCGACAGTTGTCGCAGATGTTGTTGTTGCATACTTATGACACTACTGCCAATCAAATCTGACCAAACCACAAAGCCAAAACGTTGCTACACTTGAAAACCAAGTAGTTTTGTTGCACAGTTAGGCACTAGGAACTAATTTAAAGGTTGTGGAAACATATGTTTTCAACCAGTTGTTACTATAAGCAATGGGTTCCTACATTAACACACTATTTTCTACACTAATGCTGCCAAGTACACAAAAAATATTATATTTGTGCTTTTCACATTGGTTTAAAGTGAAAAAAGTCTATTTTCATCACATAGACAGCTGACACAGATGCTGATTGTCTCCTTATGACACTACTGTCAATCAAATCGGACCAAACCACAAAGCCAAAAGATTGCTACACTGTAGAACCAAGTATTTTTATAACTTTAAAGTTCCCTGTTCACTTAAAAGAAACTAACCAAGAAAAGAAAAATTATTCTGAGCAGAGTATTTTTAAATGTCTTGGAGAAGAAATGTGACTTTCATTATATAATGAATATTTAATGTCAGTTAAAGTCAATATAGAAGAAGTGATGGAGAAGTATTTGCAGACTTGAGAGACGTTTTCGATCATGAAGTCGCCATAAAGTGAAAGTGATGAGGCAGGACAACTTTCCAAACAGCAGAGACTCTAAACAGTAAAGAAACATTATTGTTAGGAACTAATAGTAAATCGACCTTTGAGGTTTTATCTCTGCAAACTAGAGTTGCTGCATGCAATCTCAAACCTTAAATTCTCATTCAGTTCTTGTGAAGATAAGGATAAGATTAGGTCTGCAAACAATACAGCAAAAACTTCTTATGCTGCTCAGCTGACACCGTACAAAAGGGCAGAGTTTGTAGACACAAATCCAGAGCCTGGGGGGGATTTTCAAACGGATCTATCCTCTTAGTCTGGTTCATAAATGTTAGCATTACAATCAAATGAAGCTTATTTGGCTGTAAAAGCTCAAACAAACAACTTGGCCGATTGAATTACCAAAAGCCAATCTGCCATTCGTTAACAGCAGGGCAGCTCCAGGTTTTGCTTCACATCACAAATTGCTTCATTGTCTGTGTTTTGTTGCTTTGGGAAAGGACGTTTCATTGTTCCAGTTTAGGCATTTTTGGATATATTGTACACAGCAGAATTGCCATCCCCCTACAAGCTAATATCACTGATTTACTTCGGTCTCCAATATGCTTCCACCTCTTCATCTGAACCGTATCGTTTATTGTTGGGTTTTATTTGCCATCTGTACTTTTAGTGGCTGGATTTTATTAATTAAATTGTGCTGAATTATTTTGTCTGAACCGCTCCATTTCCTAAGCGCTTTAAACATAAAAAAATCCCACATTATTTCATTTTATGCTTTTGGTTTTAATACAGTAGATTGATATCCATGAGCAGTTTCCATTTTTATTGAACGTTTTTGCTCCCTTTTCAGCCCTAGCGCTGATAATTATTTTCTCTGTTTTGTTACTTTAAAAAAATTCCCCCCTAGAAAGACACATTTAGCTAAATTTCAACGCTATTTTCTCCTACAGTTACATTATGCTTTAATGACAGACATGTACACCACACACGCTGCTTCCAAGGACTGTGGGAGTCAATTATACCACTGTGATCTGGGCCATAGATTGCACTTTAATAATATAAGTATCTAATTACTGCCTTGCATCCTTCACGCCTCTTCTGTGCTCCTTACTTATTATCGCCAACTGGGCTTGTATTGTGGATAGCACGCAGACTTTAAAGGAAAAGAACTGGCAGCCACAATGTGTTCTCATTATA